>NC_047679.1:91350533-91650533 GCF_011762505.2 Arvicanthis niloticus | reverse complement strand
CTCCCTCCTTCCCTTTCTCCCTCCCTCTCTCCCTCTCTCCTCCTCCTCCACCTCCTTCTTCTCTCCCTCTCCCTCCATCTGTCTCCCTCCCTCCCTCTGTGTTTCTCTCTCTGCCTCCCCCCCCCCTCTCTCTCATTATGATTTGGTTTGGTATAGTTGGGTTTAGTTTAGTTCTCTCCAAGACAGAATTTCCATGTATAGCCTTGGCTGAGCTGGACCTCACTATGTGTACAAGGCTGGCCTTAAACTTACAGAGATCTGCATGCCTCTGCCTCCTGACTGCCCCGCCACTGCCCAGCTTAGTTTGTTCTTTCAACCTTAAATTCTTTCTGCTTGTTCCATCCCTAAGAACATACCCACCTCTTTAAAATCCAACCTACTCATCAGGTTTTCCACAAACCCCTCCCAAATGTCACACCCTGCCTTTTACTGATGACCAAATCTTCTATGATCCCAATGTTTTCAAAGCTCACTGGTTGAGAGAATTATACAAGTATATTTTAATTGACTATCCCTTTCTAGTTAGCAATCTTAGTAATAGTTTATTAAATATTGAAGTATATAAAGGGCCCCCAAAGTCAGTTAACATTTTGCATCAGTGATCATCACAACCATCTCCACTAGGGAATGTGGGAGTCTTTTTGATTCATTCTTAAAGGTATGCCAATAAATTATAAATTGGTTTTGCAGACACATTATTGTTTAATTCTCTTCCTTCTTCAATCATAGATTTTTTTTTAGTTATCTCAGTTATTTGAATAATTTAATGGCTATAATTTAATCCCCTTAATCACTTCGTAATGTTTTAACAAAGACAATAGTATATTTTACATTGTCATACCATAGGGAAGCTAAATTATAGTATTTTGTAGACTAAGAAGTATTGAATAATTATACCTTCTACTTTGGTCCATAGTATGTTGTCTTCTATGCCATGCCAAAATACCCGGGTGATTTAAATGAGCCAAATTCTAAAAAAGCTCCATATTCAGTATCTGCCACCAGAGGGCTCAGTGGGAACATTGCTACTGGCAATCCCAAAGGGTGCTGAGAGACTATCAGAGAGTAGTGTTAGTGAATAAGAAGGATGACTAGGGTGGTTCTGAAGGATTTCCTTAAGATTCACGTCAGGGGTATTTGATATAGGTATCTGCATATGGAAGAAAATAAGAACCATCATCTTATGCAGAGATGAAGACATGATGAGCCTAACGTATCTTCAGTTATTTTAAAGAAGATAAACATTGAGAAACATTGAGAACAGACAATGGACAGAACATTCGGTGTTCTACAAAGAGGGAAAATGCAATGGGGAATACAATAAGAAGGCAGAGAACTGGATTAAAGAAATTCTTTCTACCTGGGAACCACTAGATTTTCTTGCCTCCAGAGGAATACTCATCAATCCCATTTTCATACCAAAAAGGAGGAGGATATTAAATGATATGGTGAGCTTTCTGTCATTAAATTTTTTAAAATTTTACATCCCTGGAAAAATAACTCATTTCTTCTTGTAGCTTCAAAACCAATGCTATCTTTAGTCAAGACAAATCAATTTTATTCACAAATTCAGGATAAACCCATTCTACTTAGTGATCCCATTCTCAATTTGCATATACATTCTGGTACCTTACTTTTAAATGCCAACATTCCAATTTTTGGATCTCTGTTTTCATTTTATGATTTTCTCTTTTACTTTTGATTTTAAATATATTCTTTATTTGGGGATAGCATTATATAATTACTATATACATATATATGTGTATATATACATATATATATATAATTATATATATTATAATTGCATATATATATATAATTACATCAATTTCTCCTTCTATTTTTCCCTCCAAACACTCCCATATATCTCTTTTTATTCTCTTTAAAATTTATGAACCTCTTTTTAAATTAATCATATGTATCATAAGTTTACACACATAAATTCCTAAATATAACCTTCTCAATCCATGTAATTCTCCTAGTATTATACTTTCAGGGTGACTACTTAGTATTAGTTGACCAATTGGATTGCTTTTCCCTGGGTAAACTTTTTCTCCTGCTCTATCTTTTTTAAAAAAAAAAAAAATTTATCAATTGTCCTAGGAACAATGTCTTTCTTACTTTGTTCATTGCCATCTGTTTCTAGTTTTCTCATTACCAGTTGTACCCTTTTCTTTATTGACTGCCTATTGTGACTCTGGGATTTTATTCTTAATTGCCTTCCACTCCCTAAAGTGTTTTTTTCTTTTTTAACATTTCCTAGATCTGATCTCTTCTTTTTCTAAGATATTGTCTTACATAGCAATCACTTGCTTTCATTAATTGTTACTAGATATTCAAAAGTACAGTACTCCTTCTGTAGAGCCACCTTTACTTAGGAAGAGAACATGGTATTCTTGATCTTTAAAATTGGCTGAAATAGCTAGACTAAAGGACATAAAAATCTGAAAACAGTTTTCACCTGGCTCCAGAAAACAGAATGCTCTAGAAAGTGCTACAAAGATCTATAGAGCACACAAAGGCAAGATTAGGCAAGAATTACCAATGTGCAGCATTGGTAAATTTTGGTTCTAAAATGTCTGCATGAACTCATTTAACATTCTGTATTGGTATTTAGTGCAGTTTGTTATCTAACTCTGCAAAGTCAAAAATTGTTCTTTTGAAAACCTGAATTAATCTTTCACTTCTACTAAGTGAAAAGAAAAAGTTTTCTACTTCTCTTAAGTGAGTTCTACACCAAAAACCAGGAGATCAGATTTTTTTTTTAATTTTGAGAATCAGGACATAGGTTTACAAATTTCAGTAGACAGCTACCAGTTAAACAATGCAAAAACAATTTCTTGTGTCCTTCCCACCACCCTACCATGAACTGAATCTCAAAACAGTGATTGCAAGTATAATTTTTGCCAATTGCTAACTCCCTTAGAGACTAATTCACATCAATAAAATTTGTTATATGAGTCTGAGAATTTAACTAAACCCAAACTACTTCTCTGGGGAAATAATTAGCTGTATATAGCTTTCTGGAATGTAATATATATTCTGTGAGTACTGGCTGAAGGATTATAGTATGTTTAACATGTCTATATTTAGTATGGATGTAAAGATAAAAGGCATACCATCAAAGAACTCCTGGTTGAGTGGATAACTTAACAGTTATAATACCATTTAATTAAATCTAAAATCAAAGCATTGATTGTCTCCTTTGTTTCAGCCTCTGGAAAGAAGTGGCTCCATAGTTAGGAAGACCTCCAGCTCAATGATCACCATTAAAATCATAGCTGTCCACTTTTCTTAAAACTGTATCTATAGGGAAATCATTCATTACTCTAATTTTGAGTTATTTGATTGTCCAATGAAGGTTAAAAACACTTCTCATTTCACAAATGCATGAATGGGTCTTCACACTGCAGAAAAAATAGAAACTGTTCAATTAATGTTAACTGTTTTTATCATATTATCAAATAAGAGGAGCTTTTTGGAGGATGTAACACTTAGGCTTGGAGAACAGAACATGCCTAAACTTTGTTATTAGTAGCACTTGTTTGTACCAAATAATTTTTTATGCACTTTAAAGAGTGTTTAGCAACATCCATGGACTATCAGAATATGCTTTTAGAAAGGCCACACTTGTGTTGTGGGAGAAAATGAGTTTAACGAAGGTATGCCAAAATTAAGACAAAAGGTCAGTTACTAAGCTACCTTCTTGATTCCACTTGATTACCTACTCCATCAGTAAGGCTTGTCAGCAGTAACTCAGTTCTTACTAATTGACACCATTCTAATTGCTATCTCTCACTGTTGTTATGTCTCACCAGGATGCTAGCTAGCTTCCTTAATTGACACTTGCTCTGATTTTCCTATATCTACCTATGCTCATTGTATTCTACAAAGATTAAACATAAATGAAAACAGAATTCTTTCTTCACTTTCATTTCCTATTAAATCTAGACTAGCAATTCAAACTCAGCAGCATGGCCTTCAACGACTCCCATGATCTTTTAATGGGTACTTAGAAACTGCTTTTGCTAAAATGCAACAACACTTGAGCCCTCAAAGTACTAAAACATTGAGAAAAAACTGCCCTTATTTTGCTTCTGTTCTTTTTTCTTATGTTTTATTTTGGTGGGTGGGGCGGTGACCCCTGTTCAACATTGCATGTCTATGTGTTAACCATTCAAGGAGTATTAGTCCAAAAACTGAGATAGCTAATGTATGTCATCGCCCTTCAATACTGAAGGTAAAAATATAAAACTAAATGAGGCATCTTACAACGCACATTTTACACGACCTTGTTCTATTCTTGCTGTAAAGGCACTTGAAAGTCTGTAGTCATTTTTTTAAAGCCTGAAATCACCTTGGATTCCTGGAGAAACATAACCTCACAGCCAGATCTCCTTATCATGGAATCACCCTTGAACAATTAAAAAAGAATGAAAGAAAAAAGAAGGGAAAAAAGCTCATAGAAACAGAATAGCTCTCTAATGTGATAAGGACTTCTTATCTCAGCAGAAGTGAGGTGATGAGCATATTCTCAGCCCTTCAAGCAATTCTTCCTAAAGCTCATGACAATTTGAAGATAGGTTCAAATGCCCCATTTCCTTCTTACTGCTTTGACTTAAGATCCTTTTCTGAAATGTTTTTTTCCATTTAAAAGTTACTTCTAACTTGCATATTTTAACTTTCATTCTTCTTTCAAATGTTCCTTTTTAAGAAAAGTTTACCTTCCTTTCTCTCCTCCCATTCCCTTCTCAACCTCCCTTTGCTCCCTTAAAAAAAGCAGGCCTCCCAGGGATATCCCCTTATGGCCTAACAAGATGCAGTAGGACTGAGCATAACCTGGATGTGACAAACAGTAGGAGGAAAGGGGTTCCAAGCACAAACAAAAGTGTCAGAGACACTCTGACTCACACTGTTGGGGGTCCCAGTAGAACAGGAAGAGATACAACCGTAATGTATAGGCAGAGGACCTAGCTCAAACCCATATAGGATCTGTGGTTTTCACTTCAGTCTTTGTGAGTCCTTGAGCTATGCCGAGTTGATTCTGTTAGACTTGTTCTCATGGTGTCCTTGACCCATCTGGCTCCTACAATCTTTCCTCTCCTGCATGGCTTCCCTGACTCAGGATAGTGTTTGGCTGTAGGTCCGAGCACCTGTTCCTATGGTTTGCTGGATGATGCCCATCTAATGACAACTGGGCTAGACACTGATCTATGAGTATAGCAGAATATCCATTAGGAAAGATTTTATTGACCTTTTTATATCAGTAATACTTGTTCCTATCCTGGATTTCTGGGCTCTCCTACTCTGGTTCCTGACCATCCAGGTATTGTCTGGAGTAGACTTCCACTTGTGGTATGGGCTGTAAGTTGGAACAGTCATAGGTTGGCCATTCCCACAACTTCTGTACCCCCATTGCCCTAGCATGTCTTACAGGCAGGACAGATTGTATGGTGAAATTTTGGTGACTGGGCTGATATCCCAGTACCACTGCTGGGAACCTTTTGTGGTTATTTGAAGATGGCCAGATTGGGCTCAGTATGACCCCATACTAGGAGACTTCAATAAGCTCACTCTGATGGATTCCAGGGAGTTTCCACTGTACTGGCTTCTCTCTCTCTCTCTCTCTCTCTCTCTCTCTCTCTCTCTCTCTCTCTCTCTCCATAATATATATATATATATATATATAGATATAGATATAGATATAGATATATAGATAGACAGATAGATAGAGATTAGATATAGATATAGATAGATATAGATAGATATAGATAGATATAGATAGATATAGAGATAGAGATAGAGATAGAGATAGAGATAGAGATAGAGAGATAGAGATAGAGATAGTTTGTTATGTTCCCATCCCCACCTGTCAACAGTCCACCTGCAAAATCTATTCTATTTCCCTATTTCCACATCCCAGGGTGATTCATGCACCCACACTTGAACCTACCTTGCCTTGTACTTAGCCTCTCTAGGCCTGGGAATATGTAACATGATTGTTCTTAACAGCTAATGTCCACTTATAAGTGACTATATACCATGTTTCTCTCTCTGAGTCTGGGTTAACTGACACAGAAAGATCATGTCTAGTTTCATCATCCATTTGCCTATAAATTTTGTTATGTGATGATGATGATGATGATGATGATGATGATGATTGAGTAGTAAAGGGTTTATTCAACTTATGCTTCTTTAAGTTATTTTTGTATGTGATTTTTCTTTTTTATCAACTATTTTATTTATTTACAGTTCAAATGTTTTCCCCCTTTGTGGTTGTCTGCCATGAGATTTTTGTCCCATGCCCCATCACTTTTGCTTCTGAGAGGGTGTTCACCCAACCATCTACCCACTCCCATCTCATACTGCTAGCATCCCCCTTCCCTGGGTCATCAAGTTTCTTCAGGATTAAGGGTATTATTTCCTACTGAGGCCAGAAAAGGCAGTCTTCTGCAACATACATGTTGGTGGCCATGGAGCAGCCCATGTATGCTCTTTTGTTGGTGGCTTAGTTTCTGGGAGCTCTGAAGGGTCCAGGTTAGTTGATATTGTTGTTCTTCCTATAGGGTTGCAATCTCCTTCAGCTCCTTCAGTCCTTCCCTTAACTCATCCATAGGGGTCCCTGAACTCAGTCCAATGGTTGGCTGTGATATTTTTAATAGCTGAGTGATATTATAAATGTGCCTCATATTCTTTATCCATTCTTTGTTTGAGGGACATCTGGGTTGTTTCAGTTTCTGACAATTATGAATAAAACCACACTGAACATGGCTGCGGAACTGTCCTTATGGTAGGGTGAAGTGTTCTTGGACATATGCCCAAGAATATTATAGCTGTTTCTTGATGTAGATCATTTCCCAATTTCCTGAGTAACTGCAATATTTATTTCCACAGTGGCTGTACAAGTTTGTAATACCACCACAATTGAGGAGTGTTTCCTTTGCTCCATATCTTCAACAGCATGAGTTATCACTTACGTTTTTTATCTTACCCAATCTGACAGGTAGTAAGATGAAATTTAAAAGTAGTTTTGATTTGCATTTCAATGCTGGGTAATGATGATCATGAACATTTCTTTGAGTGTTTCCCAGCCATTTGAGCTTCCTTTGTTAAAAATTCTCTGTTTAGATCTACACTACATTTTTGTTTTGTTTTGTTTTGTTTTTTGAGACAGGGTTTCTCTGTTTAGCCCTGGCTGTCCTGGAACTCACTCTGTAGACCAGGCTGGCCTCGAACCCAGTGCTGGGATTAAAGGCGTGCGCCACCACAGCCCGGCTCTACACTACATTTTTAATTGGGTTATTTAGTTTGTTTATGTCTAATTCTTGAGGTTTTTATATTAGCTGTATATTAGATGTGTGGTTGGTGAATATCTTTTCCCATTCTGTAGTCTGCCATTTTGTCCTCTTGAAGGTGTCCTTTGCTTACAAAAACTTCTCAATTTTAGGAGGTCCCATTTATTGATCATTGATTTTAGTGCCTGAGCTGTTGGTGTTATGTTTAGGAAGTTTTCTCCTGTGCCAATACATTCAAGACTAGTCCCCGCTATCTTTTTTTTTTTAATCAAATTTAGAGTATCTCATGTTATGTTGAGGTCATTGATGCACTTAGACTTGAGTTTTGTACAGAGTAATAGATAGGGATTTATTTTCATTCTTCTACATGCTGACACCCAATTAGACAAGCACCATTTGTTTACAATGTTTTATTTTTCCATTACATTGTTCTGGCTTCTTTTAAAATTAAATCTTAAGAGATATGTAAATTTATATCAGTGTCTTCTATTTGATTTCACATTGTCTATCAGTTTGCTTTTAATTGCCATTATAATGTTTAGGTATGTCCCTTGTATCCGTAATTCCACCAAGACTTTCATCATGAGGGGGTGCTGCATTTTGACAAAGGCTTTTCAGCATCAAATGAGATGATCCTGTGGTTTTGTTCATTCTGTTTATATGGTTGACTATATTGACTAAATGTCATTTGTTGAATTATCCCTGCATCTCTGGAATGACACCTACTTGATTGTACTGGATGATCTTCCTGATGTGTTCTAGAATTTGGTTTTCAAGTATTATTTTGAGTGTTTTTGCATCTATGTCCATAAGCAATAGAACTCTAGGTGACAAACTTAGAGAGGAATATGACATAAATCTCAGATTTCACTCTTTAATAAATTAGTAAACAATTATAGTTCAATAAAAAGGAAAATAAATGGAATAAACTATTAGGAGAGAGTATCAGAAGACATGTCCAAGATATTTATAATATTTCTACATTCAAATATCTAATAAACCATTAGATAAAAATCCTGGACATGGACATCCAGTCATTGTAATAGATGGTACCAAGATACTATGTAAGATTACGTGAAGAAAGTAAGGAGTTAAGAAACCTGAAAAGCACAGACCTAACATATTAGGAAAGTTAAACTTTAAAATATAGATAGAGAAAAGATGGGAACCTTGAGAGCCAAATAAAACTCAAAAAGGAAATAGAAGTATATTAGGGAGGAATTAAGAGCTATCACTGTCAGATAGAGAAAATAACCATGAAATTTCGTGGTAAAGAAACAACTTATCAACCTTCGCAAAGGCACTGTCTGTGTAGTTTGAGACATGCATTATAAATTAAAATGACTGAAAAGATAAAGGACATAAGAAATAGATATGTTAAGAATACCCTTTGAAAAATATGCATTCCAGTGGAAGGAGAACAATAGAATTAAAAGACAGTTTTGATTTTTTTTAAATGAGAGCAGCTTAAATAAATATGCATGCAACAAACTAGAAGGAGAGAACTTACATTTACTGATTATCAAAATATACTAAAGTGGAAGGTCCCAGAAAGGATAGAATAAATTACAATTTAGTACAGGCATAGTTGGATTAGCAAAGAGAAAGTGCACTATTTAAGAAAATGGAATGTTGTAAAGGTCATTCTGGGTGATGATTGTGTAGCTCAGAAAGGAATAGAAGATCGAAAATGATCCCAACCCCTGACTGTAAAGACGAGAATAGTAGACTTAATTGCAGCATTAAAAAAAAAAAAAACTTTTTACGCCTTCTATTTCCTGTGCATTTTTCTCCATGAAGTATAAGATGTGTCACCAGTTTAAAAGGAGAAAGTAATGGTGCAGAAACAATTTAAGGACAATGGAGAAAATGAAACTTTTTCTGAAAATAAGAATTATATTCTCCCATATTTCAGACATTTTAGGAGACAGTTTTTAAACACCCTTGCCTGTTTATTTTATGTATAAATTTTGAAGAAATGAGCAGCAATAATAAGCATCTCTTCTTTGTACTACCAGTGAATCTTGAATCATTCGTTTAAATTGGAATGTGTCTTAGAGGAGGATCCTGAGTGAATTGAAGACTGTAAAGTTGTTGGATCACTTTTAACATTCTTCCAAGTTGGAGCATGCTATGGCTGACATTGGTCTGTTTCTCTTTTTCTAAATCTCAGCCATTATATGACAGAGGCCCAAATCTTGCTTTGTCAAACACATAGAGACTGGAGCAGTATGACTGTAGCAAAAAAAAAAAAAAATACCATTTACTTTTGTATATCTGATATTTATGAGCAAGCAAAATTCTCAGTCTGTAGAAGTTGAAGTTGCTAGACAGAAGACAATTGGCCCTTGCATTCATCCTGTCTATGTTATAACTAATGATGATACAATAATGTGGCATTGAAGTGGCTTCTGTAATTTCAAATTAGTTATTAGGTTTGGAATGAGAAGGATTTTTGAACCATGGCTTTCTATTTAGAACATGGTACTAGCCTTAAACTAGGAATAGAGAATGCTAATGCAGTGCTTACTTGAAAGCAGACAATATACAAGTTAGAGATCCACAGCAAGTTTCTAATTCCAACATGAAAACCCATCAGGGATCAAATCAGAAAATTAAGGTTAAAACACAAGATTTTTTGACAAATAAGGAATACAGTTTATTGTGGGATACCAGTACTTTTACACACTTGTTCAGAAAATGAATCTCCTGAATCACAGCCTCCCTGAGGGAGGGATAGCTCATGTTTGTAATTCAATGCCTCCAACTTCTAGTCTGTAATTTGAGGTTTATTAGTTCCCATAGCCCAAGGTGAGTCCTGTGTTATAGTACTGTCAGTCTTTGCCTATCATTTTGCCAGTAGAGTTATTAATCTCTGAGACACTCTCCATTGCCTTTTCCACTTAATGCTGTACATCTTTTGCTATCAAAAGCAGTAGCTATCTATATCTCTTTTATTACCCAACATCAGGGAGATTATTCTATATATCCCAACTTTTACAGAATAACTTGAGAAAGTAAATATGAAAAAAAAAGATTTCATCTTGAAATAAATTTGTCTGTCTCACCTTTAGCTCTTAACACCTTAGTTTGGACTGTAAATACAGTTGATTTTCCTTATGTGGAAGGTGACCTAAAATAGCAATATGCATACAATATTTGCAGGCACTCTCAAAACAGACAGTAGATAGAGAAATCATTCTTGGTGACATTGAAGTTCAATTGTGAGCCATGTTTATTTTGGTTTTCTTTCTAATTTTTAACAATCATTTTGTCAACGTAGAAAGCACAGAAATAAATTTTTCGGGACAGTAAACAGGAGGATGAAAATATAAATGTCTCCCTTACTACCATTGTTTCATTTTTATTTGTGTTTAGATGTATGTTCTGCTTTCTCTCTCTCTCTTTCTCTGTCTCTCTCTCACACTCACACACACATACACACACACACACACACAAACATGTGCAATATATATATATATATATATATATATATATATATATATATATGCTGGTACCTATGCCATGGAAAGAAACCAGAATGTGCCATACAGTGAACACAATGTGCACAAAATAGCAGAAGAAAGCAAATTTTAGAAACAATAAACTTGTTGTCACACATAATAAAAGTACAGAATCACCATTTTTTTTTGAATGTATATCTTTTCAGTGAAGGTGAAAAATCAGTATAGTCTTGAAGGATGATGTGAACAGAACCCATAGCTTTAGAGTTCCTGTCACCACTGCCAAAATGTGTTTTGAACTTTTGGATAGTGATATATAGCTGACATTTTAACTCTGGCATAAAGCTGTGAAGAAATGAGCCCATATTTAAAAGGGTAATATGAAAAATGGATGGCACTATGGCTTATAAATATAAAGCATGACAAACACTAACACATTCCAGAAAACAACCCTTCTATTGCCTGTGTATTTCATCATCCCCAATGCTTTCCAAAGTAGTAAAAGAAGGACCACAAATGAGGGCTGCTGCTGATCCCCAAGGAGAGCATAATCAATAGCAGTGAAAGATAACTGTTCCACTTAAAGACTTCTCTATGGTAGGGTTTTATTCAAGTCTATTGTAATTTTATTTAGCTATTAAGTTAAATGAAGTGTGAGCATCTTTCAGATTCTGAGACTACCTCTATCATCAAAGAAAACTCATTGACAATCACTAACATCCTGAATAGGCAATTCCTTTAATTTTAAGGGAGCATAAATTCAATGTAAAATATCATTGCTGTTAAGTCTTATAAAGTAGCAGAGTACTTTCAGATTCATAATGTTAGAATTGCACTTTGGTGACTGATGCTAAGAAATATATCCATTGACTTTTCCAGTAGATTCGTAGTGAATAAAAGACATTTTTAAAATCCTTATGAGAACATTAGGGAAGGGATCTAGGGAGGAAAGCAAAAAGTGACAAGACAAAGCCTCTGAAATAATCAAATTTCAGGCAAAGAAGTGAAAAGATGAAGACAAGATTTTAAAGCAAAAATAAAAGATTATTTGAGGCCTATGTGGGAAAAGGTAAAGGCTATTCAGAACTCTGTCCTGGCCAGAAGTAGACTTAGGAAATTTACCAAAAGCTAAGCTGTTCCTTATACCTGAGATGATGCTAATAATTACCTATCCCCATGTAAACATCTATATTTCTTTCTATATCTTTTGCCACCTATAGCTATAAGAAAGTATTATTTTTAGCATATTTAACATAACAAATTTGAAGTTGGGTAAGCAATGAGATACAGAGGATCTGAGAGAAATGGGCAGAGGAAAGAACAAAATATACCATATGTAAAGTTTTGAATTAAGTATGTGAAAACATCACATAGTGAAAAACTTCCTTCCTTATTGACTTTTCTAGTGAATTGGTTCATTAAAATAAAGTCCATGTTGGTTAAGATTTAGTGATGGGTTTGGCATTTCTAGAATAGAGTTGGGTAAATACTTGGAGTAGGTCTAGGGAAGCACTTTCTTTTCCACTTAGCTACAACAATGGAAGTAATAGAAAAACATTCTGAAAGACTATTGAATTTGTGCCCTTTGCAAAAGGCCACTTTGTTAAACCACATAAGCCTTATACTTTTATTATGATTCCTGGTGTTAAAAAATGCAGTAATAGATGGAAATAAGTAGTCCATTCAAAATAAATGATGATAATTTTTTTTACAAAGGGTGCCATTATATGCAGTGAAATTCTACTGCTTATCATCTGGTTCTTGTCAAGCTGAAAGTCAAATTCATCTAATAATTACATTTATAATGTAGATTGTCAACAAATTTACATAAACAGAAAACCCCTTCTTGGTAAAAAAAAAAATCTACTTGTTTATCGAATATTACTTCCTTGTAATTTAGAATTTTCAGGAAATAAAATGAGTATTTTTATAGGAATTATTGTTGAAAAGAACTGCAACAAAGAAGAATGCATATGATTGAGAACTACTTGATATGGGTCATAATTGAAGACCATTAAGTAATCCTTGCTTCTAAATCAAATGTTTTTCTCTAGTGACTGGAAATTTCATGTCCTATAATTTTAGTCTCTGGACAATGATAATTTATGACATTTTAGATCTTCATCTTCACCCTGCACTAGTGTTATTCAAACATTTTGACTGCAGTCTTTATTTAGTCAAGCGCAGTGTTAAACTTTTCTCACACATAGTCCTTTTTCACAAAAGATATGTTTATGCAACCACAGATATACAGGTACAGGAAAAAGGAATACAAATCAAGCATCTTCTATGATAAATCATCAGGATATATATTTAAAACTATTCCTTACTATCCATATAATTTTACTACCTATTACAGTGAGATCAAATGTACATATTAATGAAATAAATGTGCATTGCTATTTGTACACAATGTTTAGTTTTCCTTTTCTGTTCCTATGATAAATACCAAAAGAAAGTATCTTAAGAAAGTTTATTTGGCAACCAATTCCAATTACCATCCATCATTGAAGAGAGGTCAAAGTTGCAGAAACTGCTCATACTCACATCCACAGTTGAGAGCAGAAAGCAATATATTAAAGCATACATGACATGCCTCATTTTTTTCTTTTTTTGGATATTTTATTTATATTTCAGATGGCATCCCCTTTCCCCATCCCCCCCCCAAGAAGACCCTTATTCCATGCCCCCTTTTTCTTTTTGCTTTTATACACTTTTAAAAAATGGTAATCAAAGGCTTTATAAGTTTGGTATTGCTCAATCAGAGGTGTAACCCACTACCCAACCTAGATATAACAACTATCTTTGACTGGTGGAGACACGTGAACATCTGCCTCCCTGTCTCCCCCCTCTTTCTCTCTTTCATAACCTAGCTTCTCCTCTCCTTCTTCTCCTCCTCTTCTTACTCCTTTTCTTCCTCTCAGTAGTCCTCCTACCTTAGCTCCTCCTACACATCACCCTTCCTGTTAAAATGAAACTTTTCTCTCAAAATACAATTAGAGCATAATTATGCCAATTTGTACCAGTGAGGTACAAGATAGTCCTAATACCCAGTCCATCATTTTGTTGACTAACCAGAACCTCTGTCATCTCTCCTAACTAAAACACTTAGTTCTAGACCTGGCTTATTTTCTTGGACATGCCTCATTTTTAAACTTTTGTGGCCCAGGATCCCCTGCCCCAGGAATGGTACCATCTACATTAGCACAGTATGCTCATAAATAAAGACAGTCCTCTAAAAATTCTCACAGATTAACCTAACCATAAAAAGCACTCATTGAAAATTTCGTCTCAAACAACTGTACATTGTGTCACCTAGCCATCATACATGAGAAATAATTTTTGGTAGAATATTTAATGATGGAGGAGTTATGCCATAATCAATACATTTTAGCATTGACCAATATTTTAATTTTATTATCATCAATGCTGAAATGCTGCTATTCATAGATACAAAATCAAAGTAGAAGATACTTTTAAAGGAATTTTAACCCAGTAAAATTGCTGAACTGGCAAGAGATCACATGCAGGGAACTTCTAGGTCAGTGTGATCCACTGGAATGACAGCCCTTTATTCCCTTTTCGTGGAATAAGAACATGTTCTTAGTACAGACCTTTAATTCCAAACGTCCAGTTGAGGGACAGGCAATTTTTTTCTTTTCTTTTCTTTTCTTTTCTTTTTTTTATTGGATATTATATTTACATTTCAGATTTTATCCCCTTACCCCATTCCCCCCACCACCCAGGAATCCTCTATCCCATTCCCCCTCCTCCTCCTTCTATGAGGTTGTACCTACACATATCCCCATTCCCACTTACCCAACGTCGAATTCCCCCCCCCTTGGTCTTCAGCCAAGGATCTCCTCTCCCACCTATGCCAGACAAGACCATCCTCCCCTACATATAAAGATAGACCCCATGGGTCCCTCCCTATGTGCTCCCAGGCTGGTGGTTTAGACCTTGAGAGCTCTGGTTGGTTGGTATTGTTGCTCTCCTCATGGGGCCACAAACCCTTTCTGCTCCTTCAGTCTTCTCTCTAACTTCTCCATTGGGAAACCCTTGATCAGATCAGTGGTTAGCTGTGAGCATCTACCTCTGGGTATGTGAGACTCTGGCAAACCTCTAAGGAGACAGCCATATTAGGCTCTTGTCAGCATGCACCTCCTGTCATCCACATCAGTGTCTACCTTTGGTGACTGCACATAGGATGGATACCCAGGTGGAATGGTCTCCAGACAGCCCCTCCTTCAGTTTCAGTCCCACACTTTGTCTCCATATTTGATCCCTTGAGTATTTTGTTACTCCTTCTAAGTAGGACCGAGGCATCACACTTGGTCTTCCTTCTTCATGAGCTTTATATGGTCTGTGAGTTGAATCTTGGCTATTTCAAGCTTTTGGGCTAATATCCACTTCTCAGTGAGTAAATACCATGTGTGTTCTTTTGTGATTGGGTTAACTCACTCAGAATGATATTTTCTAGTTCCATCCATTTACCTAAGAATTTCTCGAATTCATTATTTTTAATAGCTGAGTAATACTCCATTGTGTAAATATACCACATTTTTTGTATCCATTCCTCTGTTGAAGGACATCTGGGTTCTTTCCAGCTTCTGGCTATTATAAATAAGGCTGCTATGAACATTGTGGAGCATATGTCCTTGTTATATGTTGGAGCATCTTCTGGGTATATGCCCAGGAGTGGTATAGCTGGGTCCTCAGGTAATGCTATGTCCAATTTTCTGAGGAACCACCATACTGATTTCCAGAGTGGTTGTACCACCTTGCAATCCCACCAACAATGGAGCAGTGTTCCTCTTTCTCCATATTCTCACCAACATCTACTATCACCTGAGTTTTTTATCTTAGCCATTCTGACTGGTGTGAGGTGGTATCTCAGTGATGTTTTGATTTGCATTTCCCTGATGACTAAGGATGTTGAGCATTTCTTAAGGTGCTTCTCAGCCATTCGAGTTTCCTCAGTTGAGAATTCTTTGTTTAGCTCTGTACCCCATTTTTAATAGGGTTATTTGTTTGTCTGGAATCTAATTTCTTGAGTTCTTTGTATATATTGGATATTATCCCTCTATCGGATGTAGGATTGGTAATGATCATTTCCCAATCTGTTGGTTGCCATTTTGTCCTATCAAAGTAGAAGAGGATATCAATTTGAGAGGGAATGGAAGATTATAGGAGGGATTAGCAGGAAGTTAGGGAAGAGGAAAAGCAATGTAATTATATTTTAATTTAGAAAATATAATAGCTTTTGCCTTGCCTTGTCTTATTGTATCTTGTTTCTTCTTGTTTGTGTATTTTCTATTGAAGGTCTGCTCTTTTCTCAAGGTAAAGAGAAGGGGGGGGATTCTATGGGAGAGGGGAGGTAAAAAGTGAAAAGTGGGTGGGGGAGGGTAAACAGTTGTTGGCCTATATTGTATGAGGGAAGAGTCTATTTTGAAGAGAAAAGAAAAAATATTTTCTATATGTGAGTACACTGTAGCTCTCTTCATGCACACCAGAAGAGGGCATCAGACAACATTACAGATGGTTGTGAACCATCATGTGGTTCCTGGTAATTGAACTCAGGACCTCTAGGAAGAGCAGTCAGTGTTCTTTAACCACTGAACCATCTGTAGAATATAGAGGGAATAGGGATGAGATAGGAGGTTTGTGGAGGGAAAGCTGCGAAGGGGGATATCATTTGAAATGTAAATAAAATAGTCAATAAAAAAGAAAAAGGAAATATAGTAAAAATATTTGAAAAGTATTTTAAACAAGCAAACAAACAAACAAACAAACAAACAAAAACCCTAGCCATCACAGCAGCAAAATACAGAAACCATTTTGTTTCTATAAGATCAGGGAAATTTTATGTACAATGAAAACATAATACAAACTTGTCTTGGTTTTGAGACACAATGTTTCAAGCTGTGTTTTTTTACATGATTACATGAGCAACAATAAAAGGACATTTGTGTGTAAAGAACCAATGTTTCAGTAAAATCAAAGAATACAATATAGGTCAATATTGCAAAAAATGTTTCTTATGCAAGCAGAAGCATTTTATTCTTAAAAAATTGAGGGAGAGATTATATATTCACTTACAAATCTCCATATAAAAGGTCATGGCCAGCAGCTTAAAAAGCTACTGGTAACTTATCTGGAACCAAAAGAAAATAAACTTTCAATACATGATCAAAGAAGAAAATGATAAATATAAAACTGGAATCTTTTCAATTTTTGTTAATTAAATAAAAACACTAGTGAATGATACCCACAATTGAATGGAGAAAATATGAATAATACAGAAAAACAAACAATCCTTTCTAAGTGACTATCCACTTGATACTTATTTTGTGGTTAGTGGTATAATATTCCTCAAGTATCTATTAAAATGTTTCTCAGTACAATATTGAATTAAATACTTCTTTCATCTATCACCAGGAAAGTTTGTTTAAATAGTCCAAAGGTAATTATTCTTTTTTTCCATTAGAATGTGTTTATTACTGTTGCCCTTTCCCCCTTCATGTCTGGGCTGTCAGGTAAATGAGACTTTATGGATATAGCTTCTGTCATTCTTCAGAAAAATCTTTGGCAAACTTCTTGATACTTCGGCTCTTATAATCTTTCTGTCTCCTTTATTTCAATTATCCTTGAAATTTCTATCTGAGAGCTGTATTGTAGTTAAATCAATTGCAGTTAAATACAGATCAGTGTATTTTGATTGAATGTTGGTTTCTGTAATAGTTGCTGCCAGTTACAAAAAAAAAGTTTTCTCAACTGTACACAAAGAATAGGAGACAAAAACTAATGAGCTTGGAGAAGGATACATAGATTACTTATCAAATACCAAATGGTCAGTACTAAAAATATACATAAAAATATCATTTAAGAGACCAAAGAGGTTGTATTTATGCACTTAGAAACATATTTTTATATGTATACACAAATGCACTTGTAACAACAATTAACTTTAAAAGGGGCCATAAATTTAAAAGAGAGCAAGTAAGTGTGTATGGAAGAATTTTGAAGGAGGAAAGGAGAAATGATAAAATTATTTATAATCTTGAAAAATAAAATAACTAATTTCAAATGAGTTATTCAGTTAAACACACAAATAGAAGCATATGAAATTTCAAGTCAATCATTAAAAAAGCAAGAAAGAGAAAAAGAAGAATTTGTGTTATAATATCATTTTGTACAAGAGGAAAATATTTATATCAAGTGGAAAAATTCTCAATTTTAGACTAGGGTTGTATATATAGTCTTATTACAAACAGTATATAATAAGGCTAATCTTTTCATTTACATTTATTGTACCTATAATACTGGGTTGAACTCAGAGACGTTTATTATCTGCAAATTATGTCATTGTCTTGAAACACTATGTAATCTAAGTTGTCTTTGAATTTTGCCCCTTTCCTAATCTTCCTGACCCTCAAGTACTGATATTAATTAACATTGTGTCTGTAGTAGATTATATTCAAAATAAATTACAGTTTCTTGCTTTTACTATAATATATATGTATATTTATATATATATACACATACATATATATGTATATATACATACATATATACACCATTATTTACATTTGCATTTAGTTAATACCATATATGTAATTTTATGATTTCTCAGATACTGCATATATTTGTTATGTACATTTAATATATAGAGATGATTGAAAATGCTCATATTTATTTCCGAGACCGTTATTATCATGTACAATAAAAATGTAATTTTATCAGTACATGTAAACTGTTAAAACTTTCATATTCAGAAAGCAGATTTGCCAATATTTTGTCTCTAGTTCCAGTTAAAACAAGAGAGCATTTAAGATTATCTTTTCAAATTATGATTAACTTCTTGTTTTATTAAGTAAGGGAATGACTGCTCCTATCTTGAGAGGAAGGCTTTTATTGTAAATATGAGGGAGAGGCGTCTGGAAGAATCCAGAGCAGGGAGAAAAAGGAGTAGATTAAACATGAACAACAGATTAGACCAGGCCATGAGAGGAAAGGGAGGGGAGGAACAAGATAACAAAGAGAGGGAGACATGAAAGAGGACCAAGAGAGCATATAACTGGAATATTAGGGTATTATCGGAATGAGAAGCTAGAAGAAGGGAAATGCAGGAAGAAGCCTGGAGGTAAGCATGAGCTTTAGTGGGCTAATACATGCCACAGATAGCCATATCCTGAATTTTCTTTGGACCTGATGTTTGGGAGGTTACCTATCCTAAAAACTAAATGTTACCTATGAAACCATGTGTTTTACATTATATTATGCATAAATAAGAAAACCCTGAGTTGTGGTAGAAGATACTTGGTGCCACAGGACAAATCTAGCCTATTGCCAAAACATAATTTTTATTTTTACTAATTGGATACATTTTGTATGTAAGCAAGTACAAATATATTGGAGGGCAAAAAGAAAAATTTGCTGATATTTTCAAGAAAAAGCAATTAAAGTCCTGTGCATTCAGAAGTACCCTGTGGTTATATTCTAAGCACTCTGAGTATATCTCAATATTACAGTTCCTAAAGAAAACTAGAGAGGAATTTAGTAAATAGCAATTATATATTCTATTAAATCTTTGGTTGAGTTCTGTGTAAAATAGATCAGTTTGATAGTAGGCCCATTTCCAGTAGGACACAATATATTTGAGATTTAAATTCTTATCACTCAGGAATTAATGTGTTTATTTGTAAGCCTTATCTCATAATTTTACAAACAAAAAAAGTCTATTTGAGAGCATAGCTCTAGTACAGACTAATGTCTAATTACAGTATCCTTCATACTGATAGCAATACAATAGCACTGAGCAGACTACAAAGCACTCAATGATAATTTGCCTATTGTGTGCTCAAACTCAAAAGGCCAGATATTCCTAGGAAGGTGAAAACAGCTTTTGCAAGTACTCTAGTCCATGGTCCATTTTATATTCTTTGTTTGTATTTTTAATTTTAATATCACTTCTACTGTTTATTAGATGCATCAAATTATCTTGTATCCACCATTTATTATACAAGTATGAACAAATTAGACTTTTTAAAATGTCAATGCCAAACTTACATTAAATAAAACATGTCAACCCACATAAATTCAGAGAACATAAGAGAGAAACACTTGAAATTTATACCTATTTCTTCCTAGCATAGAGAAAAATCAGATGTTGGTTAGTTACTTCCACAAGTTCTGTGCCATAATTGCTCTAAAATATTTTGGAGACAGATATACTGTCAATGTTGTTGTGGCTGAGTTGGCGTCAATGTTTTTCTTCTGTTAGTACCTTCCCACACATAACATATAAGAACATAAATATGAGGGCTCTGTGTAGGCACCAGCTTGACTTTTCAACGTTCAATGAGTTGTGTGGCTGTTCTTTTCAATCAGTTATGTGGCTGTTCTCCTTGGCAATGGAGCTCTCTAGTCAGTTTGCAGAGACTAACCTATTGTCTTTCTAAAAACCTGAGTTGCTTGGGGATTTCCATGGGACTTTCTTGTCCAACATCTCAATTGAATGTAACCCAGTCCACCACTGGAAATTTCACCTGAATACAGGAAATGGACACTTGAGCTTCCATATCACCCATTACTGTGAGTCTTCATTAAGATCACCTTCATACAGTCCAGGAAGCTTCTGTTGTACTAGGTTTCCACAGCACTCTCCAAATGCCTCCTTTAATTCCAAGATTTTCTCCCTACACCTTGTCCTTCAACCCCATCTTCGCACTTGTCTCTGCTTCTCCAAACCCTAACTGCCTCCCAGTCTGCCCATAAAGTGTATTCTAATTTCTCCTTTCAGGAAAGTTCCTGTGGTTCTCCCAGACACCTCTTCTTCACTTAATCTTTCTGAGTCTGCAGATTATAACTTGGTTATCATTTACTTAATGGCTAATTGACCCTTATAAGTGAATACTTATATTTCTCTTTCTGGGTCTGGGCTACCTCACTCAAGATGTTTTTTTTTTCCAGTTCCATACATTGACTACAAATTTTGAGATGTCATGTTTTAACACCCAAGGAATAATCTGTTGTGTAAATGTACCATATTTTGTTTAACCATTCTCCTGTTAAGGGACATACAGATTGTTTCCAGTTTCTAGCTATTATGAATAAATATACAATGAACATGGTTGAACAAGTGTCCTTGTGTTAAGATAATCATTTGGTTATACATAGAAGAGTAGTGTATGTAGCTGGGTGTTAGGGAAGATTGATTCTAAGTTTTCTGAGAAACCACCATATTGTTTTCCAAAGTGGTTGTACAAGTTTGCAATCCCACCAGCAATGGATGTATGTTCCCCTTGCTGAACATCCTTGGAAGCATGAACTGTCACTTGTGATTTTGATCTTAGCCTTTCTGACAGCTTGTAAAATAACTTTGATATATATTCCCCTCTAGGCTAAGGATATTGAAATTTTCTTAATATTTCTCAGCTATTTGAGCTTCCTTTGTTGCAAATTCTCTGTCTAGATCTGTACCCTATTTTTAACAGGCCTACTTGGTTTGCTTATGTCTAGTTTCTTGAATATATATATTAGCTCTCTGTCAAATGTGAGGTTGATTGACATCTTTTCCCATTATGTAGGCTGTTCTTTTGTCCTATTGACAGTGTCCATTGCACTATAGAAGCCTTTCAGTTTCATGGGGTCCCATTTATTTATTAATTGTTGATCTTAATACCTATGTTATTGGTATTCTGTTCAGAAAAGTTGTTTTCTGTGCCAATGTATTCAGGCTGTTTCTCACTTCTTTTCTATCAAGATTAGTATATCTGATTTTTTGTTAAGGTCTTTGATTCACATAGACTTGAGTTTTGTATGGGTGATAGATATTGTTCTACTTTCATTCTTCTATACACTGACATCTAGTTATACCAACACCATTCGTTAAAGATGTTATTTCCTTTACTAGTATGCATTTCTGGCTTTTTTATATAATATAAGGTGTCCATATGTGTATCAATATATGCCTGGGTCTTCAATTCTATTTCATTGGACAACATTGTCAATATCATGTGGTTTTATTACTATACCATTGCAGTACAACTTGAAATTAGAAATGGTGGGTTCTCCAGCATTTCTTTTAAATTTCAGGATTGTTTTAGCTAAACGTATTGTTGGTGGTGGTGGTGTTTGTTTGCTTTTTTTTTCCATATGAAATTGAGAAAGGTCCTTTCAATGTCTGTAAATAATTGTGTTGGGGTTTTTATAGGGATTTTGTTGAATATACATACTTATTTTTGTAGGATGGACATTTTATTATGTTAATCCTATCAATCCTTTAGCATGGTATATATTCCTGTCTCTTGAAATCTTCTTCCATTTATTTCTTCAAAGACTTGAATTTATTGTCACATGGGTATTTAACTTGCTTTATTAGAGTTACCTCAAGATATTTTACATTATTTGAGTCTATACTAAAAGGTGTTGTTTTCCTGATTTCTTTTTCAGTCCATTTCTCATTTGTACATAGGAGAGCTTCTGAATTTTTTTTGTTTGTTTTTGATGGTTAGTTGGTTTGGTTTGGTTTTGCTTTGTTTTGATTTTTGAGGAAGAATTTCTATGTTCTGGAACTCACACTATAAAGTTGGCTGGTCTTGAGCTTAGAGATATGTCAGCCTCTATCTTCTAAGTGCTGGAATTAAAGGCATCACCACCACTGTGTTGCATCCTTTCCAAATTGCATCCCCTTGATCTCTAAAATTGTCCTATTGTTCTTGCTAAAACATCAAATACTATATTGAATAGCTATGGAGAGAATGAACAACCATATTTTGTTCCTAATTTCAGTGGAATTGCTTTGAGTTTCTCTCCATTTAATTTAATGGTGGCTGATTTGTCTATCCTCAGTGAGAGAGAATTCGCCTAGCCCTGTAATGACTTGATGTATGGGGTAGAGAGAAGGGGAGGGAGGAATAGGAGGAGGATCTGTATGAGGAGGTACTTGGAGAGGGGTGCCAATATTGGGATATAAAGTGAACACATAAATTAATTGTAAAATAGATAAAAAAGAACTACTATTTAACCTACCACAGAGTAGTTTAATATATGAAACATAGATACACAACTAAAAAGCTTCAAGAAACAACATAAAATGATGATGAAAAGGAACTCAACTTACTATTTTGTGTGGTAATGCATTTTATGAGTTTTATTTATGAGTAGTGATGTTATTTTAAAACAATGTTGTTTAACATTTTAGAACATGATCTAGAAGGGTTTTGGGCTATATCCTAGCATATTGATATAACTTGCAAAAGGTAAATGAACCAGAAATGCACGGGTAATAATTTCTTTTTTTGTTTTATAAAATGTGAGCTTTGCTGAACTGAAAATATTGAAAATTGTTCAACATGAATTTTATATAATATGGAGTTATTAATGTAAGTAGCATGGAAATTATTTTTGCTCCAATCCATATGATATTAAGATAATGCATTATAATGAAATAGATTATTCAATTCCAATAAACATTTTCAGGATAAACTTAAACATTATCCCAAATGCACCGGATGCTATCAATACCTCTCAGAACACTAGAAATGTATTTGCACTTGCACAAAACAGTGTTTGACTGTTTAGACTTTTCTGCAATAAAGATAATTTTAACTGAAATAATTTACAGCTGGTTAAGTCATGGTTGGTTGAGGTAAAAATTAGCATTATTTCTCACTTGAAATGCCTTTATGTTTTCCAACATATTCTTAGATACATTAATATCATTTGGACTTTAAAATTCTTTCATCTAACATACAGACAAAAGTATAATAATCCTCATCATGTAGAAATTGTAAATTATTTTTCCACATCATAAACAAATTTGAAGCAAAGTACAAAAATCCTCAAGTTTATTGCCATCTTCTCTCTATAACATAAAGCTCTATAAAATTTTGTAAAACTGACAAATTTCAGGGCAAAGAAAATATTACCAAAACATACTGGTTTAGATACTGCATAAGGTCTAAGGCTCCAAACATTGTAATTTCCATGTCATGTTTATACTTAGACAATCCATCATGTGTGAAAATACTTTCTATTGCAGAACTAATTTACAAGTAGATAAATTCTGAAGCTGTAAAAATAAACATCTTTCTAAGGAAAATGACAAAAACAGAAAGTAATGACATACCATATTCTTACAAATAGATATACTACCTGGCTAATGATAGAACTTTTCTATTAACTTGGAGATATGAATGAATAATCAATTTTTAAAAAAATATTTGCAGTTTCTGTTTCAGTTCAATATGTTTGTTTTCCTCATTGTGTCAAGTTCTGTGTTAGCCTGTTGAAAGAGAATTCTTATGTTTAGAAAAAATCCTGTGTCCTATTCATTCAATAAAATATTAACTCTGTTGAATACCAGTAGTGACTTAAAAATGCTTTGCCTAGGGAGTGGCAGTATTTGGAGGTGAGGCCTTGTTGAAGTAGGTGTGACCTTGTGAGAGGAAGTGTATCACTGTGGACGTGGGCTTTAAGACCCTCATCCTAGCTTCCTGGAAGCCTACTCATCTTTTAGAAGCCTTCAGATGAAGATCTATAACTCTCAGCGTCTCCTGCACTATGCCTGCCTGGGTATTGCCATGCTCCTGCCTTTATGGTAATGGTCTGAACATCTGAATGTGAAAGTCAGCCACAGTTAAATAGTGTCCTTATAATTGTCTTGGTCATGGTGTCTGTTCACAGCAGTAAAACCCAGTGTCATCACAAGAGCCCTTTAAAGTGACAGGAATGTGAGGAGAGTTGTACCAGAATACATGAGATTGAAGAAAAGTCAGAATTATTTTAAGTATGAGAAAGATGGTGCTTCTACCTTGTTACTGGTATTGTAAGTGGTAAATAACATGTCAGGTGGTCATGCTGCACACCTTTAATCCCAGCACTTGGGAGACAGAGGCAGGCAGATCTCTGAGACCAAGGCCAGATTGTTCTATAGAGTAAGTTACAGAACAGCCAGGACTACACTAAGAAACTCTGTCTTGGAAAAAAGCAAGTAACCAAAGAATGTATAAACTAAATGTGACTTTCACCTCTGTGCAATTAAAGTGGAGTTGACATAATTCAGTGATATGCAAAAGTCTAGTGGATTCTTCTCTACAGTTTCCAGAATATAACTATGCTTGTCTGTTGTGGATTGCTTTCTGTTTTCTCTGCCCTAAACCCTGTGCCTGTACTCAGGTGAAATCTTAATTAGTTAGATAAGACTAGAACCTGTGATTGGGCAGTGGAAGGGAAGGTGGAACTAAAAGTTTTAAAACTAAAAGGAGACACACAGAGAGAAACACAGAGAGACAGAGATTGAGAGAGATAAAGACAAAGAGAGGAGAGACAAAATAGTACCTGAAGAAGAAGATGATAACACAGAACCACATGGTCCTAGTGTAGAGTGAAAAATTATATATATATATATATATATATATATATATATATATATATATATATACTTTTTCTTTACCCTAGACCTGAGCAAAAGAATGTAAGTTCCAGAAAGTGGAACTGAATGTAAGATTTTCACTGCCCCGGGACACATTCCGGGTGGAGGACATTATCCCTGAATCAGAGGACACTTACTGGATTACATTCCTCAAGCCTCAGGAAGTAGACCACACCTGTGCATGGGAAAAGCCCAAAAGGCAGGAAGACACATTCCTGACCACAGAGAAAGATGCAAGCCATCTAGGTGGGGCTATAGCTGGAAGAAGTGAAAATAGTTAACCTGAAATTGTTGGTAATGACATGGTAGAACTACATTTTTGAGAGGTGAGTGTGCAAAGTGATTTTCACATGACTCTAATCATTTAGAGTGAGTACCTCTGAAATGTTCCACTATTTTTATGTTTTGTATCCTTGACAACCCCTCACCCCCCTTCCCACTCCCCTGGTTTGTGGTTTTTCCCTTTAAAACCCTCCTCAGACTGGCTGGCGTGGTTGAACTCTACTCCTGCACGAGTGTGTAGTTAGACTGCTGGCTGCCAGCTTTCTTCCCTAATAAACCTCTGCTGATTGCATCTAGGTATGGTTTCTTGTAGTTTTGGGGTGGTCATGATTTCCTGAGACTTGAGGAAGGGTCCCCCAAGTCTGGGGTCTTCACTAGGAGCCATGAGTAACTGGGAATTTCTTCGATAGACATTGAATAATATAGGGCACATTTGTCCAATCTAGGTGTGCAGCTTGTATCAATATATTAATTGAGTTTTGAGTTCTTTGGGCATTTTGGGGGTTGAGAATTTACTGTTATACTGGGTGGTGGTGGTGCACGCCTTTAATCCCAGCACTTGGGAGGCAGAGGCAGGCGGATTTCTGAGTTCGAGGCCAGCCTGGTCTACAGAGTGAGTTCCAGGACAGCCAGGTCTACACAGAGAAACCCTGTCTCAAAAATCCAAAAAAAAAAAAAAAAGAGAATTTAATGTTATAAATCTGGTTGGTAAATTACAAGCCTCTAGAGTTTTCATTTTATGGGACTAGGGATTCATGGGGAGTGGCAGCCATTTATGTAGGCTAGCCTCAGATGGCGGTTGGCTTGGGAGTGTGGAGCAGTTTGGCAGCAGTTAACCACAGGAACCAAGGCAGACTGAAGCTTGTGAGGCTGAGGAGACTGCCTAGCTGGCCATAGCCTGGATATATATATGTATATGTATATGAATATGTATATGTATATATACATATATGTATATATGTGTGTGTGTGTGTGTGTGTGTAATTACATGCTACACTTGTCCAACAACTTTTAGGTTTTAGGTATCCTTACAGAGAACAAGCTTAAGTAACTGTTTGTGAACATCGGGCCTACAAATGTATTGCACTAGACATATGTATTGTTTTAAACACTGTTTTATGGCAGGAGAAAAAAACAAACAGCTGGTAGGCATGTATTTGAGAAGAGAGTTGTGGCAAGTTTTTTTTCTGTGCACTTATTTTTCTGCTTCTGGTTCCAACTTGGCCTTTAGAGAAAAGGCTGCTATTTAACTTGTACAGTTACAAACTATCATAGGTACCTCTGATAAAAATAACATCAATATACGTATATGCTCTTGCACTGCTATATGTTAAGGGGTTTGATGGCACTGTCTTTCTCCAGGGATCTCAGTCAGTGCAATTTGTCTGACTCATAAAGACTCATTACTTCTAAATTCTAGCACTACTACCAACTTTTCTCAACTAGGACAATTTTTCCATCAAGTGGTAAACTTAGGCATAATGTCTATGACTTGACATCTGGTAGAAATGCAAACCACAGGTAAAAATGCAGTTCATTAATGACATAGAATTATTGATTTGTCAGGCAGAATACTTTAACTACCTAATTGCCTGGAGAAGTTTAAAATCTTGTGAACAAGATTCTACAGCCTTCCTTGTACCACACAAATTAATTATCAACAAATATGTTTATCAATGAATAAAATTTGTAGCAATCTGAACATTCATTCAAATATAGTTTTGAGGTAGTATTAAAAAGTCATTTTAATGTTTTATTCTATATGTTTTCATATATTTTTAAAGTTTTAACTTTTATAATAAAACTTGGTTCTAGATATAAAAGAAGAAAAAATGTTCAAGAAGAGAAACTGTCCAAAGAAATGTTAAAACAAAAAGAAAATTTTCCTGTAGAGTACTCTGTGATGTTGAACATTACAGAGAAGTAAAAATGTAGGACATTAAAAAAGAGGTTGGTGCTTTTCCCAGAAGCAATAAGTTCCCAAATAAAAGCCCAGTGCCAAGCATAAGATGCAGCCCCTCAAATTATTGGTTAAGGGTGTTTGGGAGACCCCAAGCTTTATATAGACTATTGACATTGCTTTTAGTTGTTCAGCAGAACTTGACAGCAATATGGTAGTGCTAAAGAGCTGAAGATAAGCGGAAGATCGCTCATACTACCAGAAGGTATTTATGTAGGCTGCTGGGACATAATAGTTTTCAGTAATCTTACCCTCCTGAGAACCATGCGAATTACAACAATGAAATGAAAATACCTGTCCATGTGTGCACAGATAATTCAAGGTTAACTATCTTAGTTAGGGTTCCTATTTCTGTGATGAAACACTGTGGTGGTTTGAATATTCATGGCCCACAGTTATTGGTACTGTTAACAGATATGGCCTATTTGGACGAAATATGCTACTTGCCAAATCTTGCATGGCTGCTATGGAAGGTGTGTCATGACACAATTCCTACCTATCCTTGTAAAAGAGCCAGCAGAGTTTGGACCTCCACAAATGTTGATGATTATGTTCCATGAGGTAAGGCTTGTTTGTATAATAATGTACATAATTTACTTTATGTTCTTCCTTGAGGAGATGTTTTTCTTGCCAAGTTTAATGATTCCATAATAATTAGGAGCAGCATGAGTCCAAGAAGAAAGGGTGTGCCTAGTGCCCTTAGCAAAATGGTGAATGCTGTGACCTTCAGAACAGCCCTTAAGGCTGTGGGAAAGAACTCTGAAAACATGAGATCAAGAATATATAATTTTCGACTATGCAAAATATAAGGATGCACTATGCATTATGTGAGGTGCTTCACCCACCTAAAAACAAAACAAAACCAGAGGTAGCTGCACTATAAGCCAGCTTGTCAGAAAAATATTGAGGAAGGAGATAAAGAGATTTAGGGATCTGGTGATCACAGAGCAAGATCCTATCTAGCTAACTTATTGTCTGTGGAAGGCAGGGAGATCTCTAAATTCATTTGCAATGTTAAAAAAGAGTATACTTGTTTTCTTCTTCTTAGAATCAAGGAGCTAAGGTCATAAAATGCTGATTCATAGGGTAATCAAAAGGGAACCTTGAGTAAATGACTGAATAGATATGTAAATAAAGGCAGGTCTTTGGTGTAAAAGAGAAACTTGCTTGTCAAGTGAACACGGTTCTTCAAGATTTTTTTCTAGCTGTTTTTCTGACATTGGTCAGAAAATTCAAGAATATTTTTTAGCAACTTTTCTGGCTTTGGTTGGAAAACTGATGAGCTAACCAGAGAGTTTGAGAATTTTTTTCTAGCATGAGAGAGCTGTCTCTAGCAGAAAGCTATCTCAAGTAGACTACAAAGCCAAAAGCCATATACAGAGAACTGTCAAGGGAGCCATTTCAAGCAGATTATAGAGATGTCAGCTTCTACCCATGACTGGGAGTTAGCAGTTCCCAAAAACCCCTTCCTCAGGACCCCCAGCCAAGCTGAGGCTGGTCCTTTGTGGTCACTGTGCAGATAGGCTTTGGAGGTCTCCTCATATGCTCAGGCACTACTCATTGTGGAAAAGTTTCCTCCTAGCTGCCTGAGGATGCTAGTCTTCTGAATGACTTTGAATCAAGATGTAGAACTCTCAGTTCCTTCTAAAGGGCCATGTCTGCCTGCATGCTGCCATGCTTCTTGTTATGATGATAGTAGACAAAACTTCTGAATCTGTAAGCCAGCTCCAATTAAATGTTTGTCTTTATTAGAGTTCCCTTGTTCATGGTGTCTTTTCACTGCAATGGAAACCCTAATTGGGACAAACTCCATGACAAAAAGCAACTTGAAGAATAAAGCAATTATAGATTTCAGTTCCACCTCACAGCCCATCACTGAGGGAAGTCAGGGCAGAAACTCAAAGAAGGCAGAAACCTAGATATAGGCACTGAAGAAGAAACCATGGAGGAGGGCTACTTAATGGCTTTCTCTCATGACTTGTTCATATTGCTTTCTTAGAGGAACAGCACCCCACTGGTGGCACTTCCTACAGTGACATAGGTGCTCTCACATAAATTATTAATCAAGAAAGACATAATTCCTCTATAGCTGGTGGGACTGAAAACTTGTATAGCCACTCAGGAAATCAGTGCGGTGGTTTCTCAGAAACTTGGAAATAGTTCTACCTGAAGACCCAGCTATACCGTAACTCTTGGGCATATATGCAAAAGATGCCCAACCACACTACCAGGACAGATGCTCCACTATGTTCATAGCAGCTTTATTTGTAATAGCCCAAAACTGGAAAACAACCCACATGTCCCTCAAACAAAGAATGGATGAAGAAAATGTGGTTCATTTACACAATAGAATACTGAATAGAATATTCAGCTGTTAAAAAATAAGGACAGCATAGATTTTGAAAGCAAGTGTGTTGAACTTGAAAATATTATCCCAAGTGAGGTAACCCAGACCCAAAATGACATGCATAGTTTGTGCTTACTGATAAGTGGATATTAGCCATAAAGTACAAGATACTCATAATACATTCCACAGACCCAAAGAATTTAAATAAGAAAGAAGGCCTAAGTGAAGATGCTTGAATCTCACTTAGAAGGGGAAATAAAATAGTCTTAGGAGGCAAAGGTAGGAAGGGAACTGGATGAAAGAGGAGGATGGGGAGATGAATGGGGATATAAGGATCAGGTGTGGGAAAGGACTGGGGAGAGGACCAGAGGGACAGAGAAATAAATAGAAATGTGCAGCTGCTAGAGGTAGGGGTGTGTAAATCTCTAGGAAGCTTCAGAGATCTGGGATGAGGGAGGCTACCAGGAGTCAATTCAGGTGATCTTGGACAAGATGCCTAATAGTGGGGAAATGAAACCTGAAGAGGCCACCTTCAGTAGCTAGTCAGGACCCCCAGTGGAGTAATAAGGACAATGACTCACTCACAAAACTTTTGACCGAAAATGTGTGCTGTGTAAAGCAATGCAGGGACAAAAACATGGAGCAGAGACTGGAGGAATGGCCAACCAATAACTGGCTCAACTTGAGCTCTGTCCCATGGGCAACCACCCATCCCTGACACCACTAATGATACCCTGTTATGCTTAAAGACAGGAGCCTAGCATAACTGTCTTCTGAGAGGCTCTACCCAGCAACTGACTGAAGCAGATGCAGACACCCACAGCCAAACCTTGGATAGAGGTTGAGGACTCTTATGGAAGAGTTAGGGAAAGGATTAAAGGCTCTGACAGGGATAGGAACTCCACAGAAAGTTTAACAGAGTCAAATAACTGGGATTCTTGGGAGCTCTCAGAGACTGAGCCACCAACCAAAGAGCATACATGGGCTGAACTGAGGTCCCAGGCACATAGGGATGTGTAGTCTGGCAGCAGCGGGAGATAATGAGACTAACCTGCAGAGACTTGATGCACCAGGGTGAGACAGAATACCCAGGGGGTCCCCACCCTCTCAGAGGAGGAGAAGATAATGAGCGGATTATAGGAGATGGAGTCTGGGAGGGGGAACAATGTTCAGAATATGAATATATTAATTAATTTTTAAAAAGAAAATATCCCTACAGAGTTGCCTACAGGCCCATCTGGTAGGGAGAATTTTTTTTATCTGAGGGTATCTCTTCCCAAAGAACACTAGCTTATATCAAGCTGACATACAACTAACTGACTCAGTAATTAACCACTTTCTGATTGGATTTTAAATCTTTACTACAGGATGGAAAACAATTCTGGTACTACAGATCTTGCTGTGGTTTAAGAACTCACAGGCTCCATTGGTGAATTTGTTGGTATTACTTTGATGAATTGATATTTTATCAAACTGCCCTCTAAATTCCTATCCTTATATCCATAGATAAGTGCAGCTTTTAGACTGCACTAGAGAACATTTTTTGTGTAGCAAATGGGAGTTAATGAAGACCACAGTTGATCAAATTGTAGAGAATAAGTGTTTGTGGAGTTGCCATCCAAAAATGTGACATCTACATCTTCCCATCTCCCAAAACTTCAGGGACCAACATGGAAAATGGTGAACAAATAATCCATTTGGCGAGAATGAGTGCTTTGGTAAAAGATGGTGGTATGACTGCATGACTGTTTAACTTAGTATGCATTTTCTTTGAATAAAGTACTGTCTTTAAAAAATAAATGAAAAAAAATCCTAGCATTCATTTTATCAAAGCAAATTCAAAAAGTCACTGTACCTGTTAGTTTATCCACTCTTTTATTTTCCAAAATATATATGATTCTGCCTTGTTCCATACTGATAATGTATACTTACAGAAAACATGGCTTAATAAGCATTTATACATCATGCAATTTTTCCACGAAACAACTAAACCAACAGCAAAATTTGCAATTTTAAAATAAAAAAAAAATTTCCAACTATCAAAATTAGCATTATTACAAGAAGTACTTCAGGATGAGACTTTCCTGTATCTACTCTATCTTGGAAAGTTTATTTCAATCCCTTGGAGATTTTGCTGGCACACCATATCATTTATTGGTCACAGTGAAAACTTTTTTGCACATTTTTGTTTCTTCTTCATAATCTGACATTCCATAAACTAATGATAACATCAAACAAGCAATTAGAAAGTATTCTGGTTTAGGAAAGTGGAAGTAGTTGATTTTCTTCTACTGTCTATGATATTTTTGCTGGGGCACACATGTGAAAGAATGTCTTGCTAAAGGAAACAGGAAAGATTGTTTTCCTGAAGTAGACACAGGCAAAAAGATGTCTGGATATAACAAACATGTGAAAGGACTCTTGATGAAGGAGTATAATAAATATGATCCTTCCAGACAATGGGAGATGAGCACAGAGCCTTGGTTTGCTCTGCCTCACTATTCTTTGCTACCTGACATTTTAATTCAAATTTTATTTATTTATCTTTTAAATATTTGCCTTCATACCTCATCATCTTTACTCATATGTCCCTACTTTACGTATTATTTTCTTTATCTTCTTTTATTTCTTTGCATTTAGAACTTAATGTTTCAATCTACCCTGTACACAGAAGTTTATCTATTATTAATTTTAGAAACTGACCTTATATCAAAACTTATCATCCAAAAGAATAAGAGGCCATTTCACAAGCCCCCATCTCATTTTTATTTATTACTTAAAAAATTAAATTTAGCTATATTTTGATCAGATTTTTCCATCCCCTAAATTCATCCAGATCCTCTCCCCCTCCCCAACTAACCAACTTTCTCAAAAAAACCACACAAGCCAATACAAGAACACCCCCAAACAAAACAAGAAAACAAAACCACACATAGGAAAAAATACCAAAGGGTAAACAAATAAAATCACATACAAAACTCCTTTGGAGTCCATTATATGTTTGTTGGTCAATCATGCTTAAACATGAGACATTCCCTGGAGTGATTGATATGCACAGTGTCACTTCATTAGAGAAAACTGATTTTTCTTCACCAAGCAAGTATAAAGGAAAGTTTGGTTGTTAGCCCTTACCACACTGGCTAGGTATTCATTCATCCATCCAAACATATATTCTTTTAAATACAACAAACAAAACAAGATAAAATAAAACATGTCACATTGGAGTTGGACAAGACAAACCAACAGAAGGCAAAAAGCTCAAGAGTAAGCACAAAGTCAGAGACTCACTAGTATATGTTCAGAAATCCCATAAAAACACTATGCTGGAAGCCATAATGTCTTCACAGAGGATGTGGTGCAGACCCATGTAGGGCCTGTGTGCATGCTTCTTTAGTCTCTGTAAGTTCATGTGAGCTTTGATCATGCTGACTTGAAGGGCCTTGTTCTGTTGTTCTCCATCCTATCCGGTTCTTACACTCTTTCTCCCTCCTCTTTCATGAGGTTCCCTGAGCTCTGAAAGGAGGAAATTGATGGTGATATCCTATTTTGAATGATTGTTCCAAGGTGACTCACACTTTGTGTAACGTCTGGCCTTAGGTTTCTATATTTGTTTCCATTTGCTGCAGGAGGAAGCTTCTCTGATGATGGCTAACCTACATTCTGATATATGGGTATAGTAAAATATCATTAGGATTCACTTTATCATTACATTTATTTTTTTTTTCAAACTAGTACTATTTGGTTTTGCTTTATGTCCCTGGGCTATTTTGTCTCAGATTCTTGGTTATCCCAGCAGTGTTGGGTATGGGTTTAATCTTGTGACGTGGGCCTTAAGTCAAATCAGTTATTGGTAAGTAGGTTACTCCCACAATCTATGTGCCACAATTGCCCTAGTATATGTTGCAGGTAGTATATCATTGTAGATGAGAGGTTTGGGGGCTAGGCTGGATTTTATGTTTCTCTTTTGGTAGGCTTAATAGTACTTTACCATACAAAGACACTAGGACCTAGAGGTAAATGATCTATTGAGTTGTGTAGGTGTTGTCTTCAGCAATGGGGCCTTACTATCAGTTTTTGGAGAGCAACCTATATTCTTGGCAACAGCCTGGGTTGTCTGAAGATTCCCCTTGACCCCTTTGGCCAACAAGGCAGTTATAGCCTATTCCCAGTATTGGAAGCTTTATTTGATGACAAAAAATGCCAGTTGGGAATGTTTCTCCTCCATTATTTGGTGATATCATACTCTTTACCTTCCTATCTGTATATATCTTAAGAAGTTTATACTGTATTAAGGTTTCCCTACTACCCATCAAAATGTAGTTTACTTTTAGCTGTTTCTCCACATATTCCCCCCAAGCCATTTTCCCCTTGACTGAAACATCCAACTTGATTTAAACCATGACTCCATCTATTTTGACTCTATAGATGGCACACTAATAATTCCATTGTATTTAACCCAGAACTGAAAACAGTACAAGGATTTCACATTTTGTGAAGGTCACATGGCCAGCAATTACTGAAATTGCCAGTAGTGCAGGGATTAACTGCTACCGTGCTTAAAAGGATTGTTTCACATACTTTGACAACCAACTGTTTTTTCCCAACATATCTGTATATAATTACTAGCCAACATTTAGACACCTGTCATTTCTCTATAGGAAAGAATGGCATAATTAAATTTCATTGGCAGTAAGAATGATGGTGCCTACTTGTAATCATTTCCTTGAGATTGCACTTGAATTATAAAACAGCATTCCTGATATTTGTACCAAAAAAGTTATTGCTCTATGAGTATGAATCATCTTTTAATATGATTGTCTTAGGATGTATATGGGTTTTAAAGTTGTTGGCTCCTCTATCTACCTTCTCTATTTCTATTTATTACTGTATTGCCTGACATTGCTTATTATCAAAACTCTGTGTGAAATAGCTTCATTAAGCATCCCCATAATAGCTGATATTTCCCTAACAATTTTCTACCTTCGCCTCATCACTAATAATTGCAGCTGTGACCTGTCACATGCAGCTGAAACAAGTTGTTGAAATCTAATCAGTTCACAGCTGGTCTTAACTTGCTTACAAGAGTCAGACAAAATTTTTGTATTACACCAATCAAAAGTGATCTAAACATTTTATTAGAAAGTCTAAACAAAAATAAGATAAGATAGGAATGAATATAAATCAATCTAAAATCTAAAATGATATATAAACTCATTCTCGTGAACATAGTAAATGCTAGTGATTATGCTACTTATGTAAAGCTGAAAGTAAATAAAACATGTTGAAAGTGTCATAAATATGAGTGGAGTATGAGCTCCCAAAATTACAGAAAGTGAAAATTTTTCTTTTCTGATTCAATTTAACCTTTCCAACATTGTTGAATTGGCTCTTTCGACATTAAAATGGGAGCCACTGGCTGACAAGGTGGTTGAGTGTTTAGGTAAAGGCAATTAGTGACAAACCTAATTGGCTATACTTGCTGGGACCTATGTGTGATGGAAAAGAATGGAAACCTGGGAGTTTTCCTTTGCCCTCCATACATGCACTATGGTAAATGCACCATGGTACATGCATACACATGCATACACACATATTTACACACTCACATATATGTATTCACACATGCACAAATAAATATAATACATCTTTCAAATGTAGTAGCCACTGTATGATACTTAGGCCTAATTTTAGTTTTACACATGATTTTCAAAGTTAAAGAAAATTCAATGACATTCATTTACTTAAATGATTAGTCAGGTCACTACCCTTCTGACTACTCTCCCATCTCTCATTTGCATTGTCTGAAAGTATATTAAATGTATAAAGCTAAGGTATGCACGTGTGTGTGTGAGAGAGAGAGACTCTCCCATCTTTCATTTGAATTGGATCTGAAAAAAATTAAATGTAGAAAGCTAATATGTACATGTTTACATATGTGGGCACACCATGCATGAGTGTGTGTGTGTACATATATGTGGAAGCCAAAGGATAACACTGAGTGTCCTTGTAGATTCACCTTGACTACCTAGGCAGATCATCCTGGGACCACCTCTCTGTCTCCTGATTGCTGAGACTACAGGGAGACCATCAGTTCTACTAATGTTTTACATGGGTGCCAAACATCTAAACTCTAGTTCCTAGATTTGTAAGTAAGTATTTTCCCACTAAATTGACTTCCCAGTCTTGAGTGAATGATAGTAAACATGCAAATAATATGAGGTATGTTATTAAATTAATAAGAAAAATGAGTCATAGTGAAATAACTTATACCAGTTTTCACATAAAATTAAACATTTTGACAGAAATATGTGTTTGCATGATAAATATTACATAGTAGTGATAGTGATTTTATTAATATGTCAACATGCTTCTTAATTCATTAGTCAAACATTAAGAGAGAAAACTACGTGTGACTTTCTTAGTATGATGAAGACAAATTAATACATTTTTCAATATGTGAACTGTTAAAAATATGCTCATTATTGCAGTATAAAATACTACCAGTTACTGACATATACCCTAACCAGAGGGAGCAAAATGTATGAACTGAAGAAATTCATAAACTGCTTTAAAAAGCCACGTGTTATTCTATCAAGTAATGCAGATAAATGGAGTAAATAAAAAACTAAAACAATTCTGTTGACACTAGCAATAGAAGTATTTTATAAGTGTTCTCAACTGTGAGAAAATAAGATACTCATTAAAACACGGGCTAATTTCCATTAATCATACTCTCAAAAGCTTCTATATATATGGTAGAGAGTTTAATATTCTCGTGTCACCAATTATATCAAAAGTTTGTCTACTATTGTTGTTCTGACACAGAAATTATAATATTCCCAAAAGAGGCTTGTCATTTTTCTTGATTCTAGGTGTTAACAGGTCATGGAATAGAATCTCAGCTAATCTGTAACAAAAGTAAAATGCAAAAGAAATACCCTTTTGCTCAGGATGTTGGTCTTCATATAATACTACAAAATAAATTTGTCAGAATCAAAGTCTCAGCTGGGCATGCAGGAACATGTAGATAGTCCCAATATTTGGGAGGCAGAGGCTGGTCAATCCCTGTGAGTTTAATACCAGCCTTATCTGCATTAGTTCTAGGACAGCCAGAGCTATACAGTGAAGTGAGTCTGTGTCTCAGAGAAACAAACACATAAAGAAACAAAGCCTTTCTATCTTCTTTTGCCCTTATTTCTCTTACACCTTAATATCCCCTAAGGTAAGATATAAAAATGAGGCTTTCTTATTGTTAAGATGATTTAGAGAAACTGAATCACTTTTGCCCAAGCTGGCTATAAAATATTAAAATATACCTCTAATATTTTCTTGTTTCTCTGTGTTAAAAACTGACCACAGATAAATTTTATGACTTGTCTTATTTGACTGTGAGTCATTAAGAGGTGTTTCTCTGGTTTCTCCTCATATCACATAAATACTTCCCTTTTAACAGAAACTTTCACCTGCCTTATTCCTAGAAAAAAATGATATGCTACAACTGAGGTCTTACGTTTATCTAAATAGTCCTTACTCAGTAACTCTACTTACTCTATTTCCATTAGCTTCTATTGTATCTATCCAGTCCCAGTTCTCTATCCTTGTTTATTGAACATAAATGTAGAAATGGGTAATTTCCCCTTAAAGGTTTTTTTTCTATATTTTTTTATTTTATATTTTATTTACATTTAAGATGCCATCCCCTTTCTCCCTTTCCCCTCCCTAGAAAACCCCTGTCCCATGCCCCCCCTTTCCTTTTTGCTTTTATACAATTCTTTTTAAATGTTAATCAAAGGATTTAAAAGTTTGGTAATGCTCAATCAGAAGCATAACCCAATACCCAACCTAGATGTAAAAATTATCTTTGACTGGTGGAGACATGTGAACATCTGCTTCCCTGTCTCCCCCCTCTTTCTCTCTCTCATCACCTAGCTGCTCCTCTCCTTCATCTTCTCTCCTTACTCCATCTCTTCCTCTCAGTACTCCTTCCCACTTAGCTCCTCCTACATATCACTCTTCCTGTTAAAGTAGAACTTTTCTCTCAAAATACAATTAGAGCATAATTATGCCGATTTGTACCAGTGAGGTACAAGATAGTCCTAATACCCAGTCCATCATTTTGTTGACTAACCAGAACCTCTGTCATCTCTTCTAACTAAACCACTTACTGAAGTTATAGGAAGCACTAAACATAGCTTCTAAAACTTAGCCAATTTATAGAGACCTCTGAACACCTGAAAAGCCCCTATACTACCGAACCTTGGAGCATCAAATCTTCAGTCTTCTGGCCCAGAGTCATCTGACATACCTTAGTGATGCAGAATTATTAAGGGCTGATTACTCTGTCTAGGCAGATATAATCAGTTGACTATTCTACATGTGTGTCCTTTTCTGGACAGTAATTTGTCTGTAGGTGGAAAGAGGCAATTCTTGCCTAGTGGCTGTCACCACACAACTGGAGTAACTCCAAGGATGCTCAATTTCTTCTTAGAATCCACGACAGGAAGCTGTCAGGAGCAGACAGGTCTCTAATCAGAATGGACATTAATATATAAATATTTGTAGCGTCAATTCTATGGATTTCTGATGTTTTGAAAACCAACTATCCATGTAAGGTAACCTGGACTGTTGTCTGTTCACTCCTCTTGGCTATTTCTAAATAAAATATGGGAAACCTCCTAACAATAAACTCAAAGCCATGAATTTGCTATAGTCCCTTAACTCATAGGTTAACCATCCCAAATCAGTTAAAAAAGTTAAAGAAGGACTGGGTCTAGGCCTTGTATTCCTAAATGTGTTATACAGGCACAATGCCCATGAGAGTATCAATATTCATCTCACTTTTATATTAATAAGAAGCTCGTACGAATGAAAACCTTAAATTTGAAATCAAAGTAAATTTTGTACTGTACCATTTAAGAAATTATAACTTCATCTTGATAATAATTATACAGATTTCTACCAATAGGTTATGGTTATGCAATAAGTCCTAGCTAATCCTCCCTGTTCCAACAAAACCACTACTTTTCCCTAGAAAGACAGACCATTATTAACCACATTAGTCCCCAAGCTCAGGGAATAGGGGCGCTGACTCTTCTTTAACTTCTTCAAGCTGATTACGGGCATTGGGATATTAGAAGAGGGGTGGGGGGAAGAGTAAGTTGATAAGCCTCTGACACTGTCTTTACTGAATCCAGATGGAATTCCAGGACATCTGAGGTTTGGGCAGGTCTGCTCAGTATGCTTGATGAGTAGATACACCAAGGCTGTGTATTCTGCAATATACAATTCTCAGAACAAGTTTTAGTATCAAGAAAAAAAAATTTTCCCCCTAGAGGCCTGATATTTTTTTAAAGATGTTTGTTCTAACAACTTTTCTTTTTTTCCCCCTTTTAAAATTGGTTGTAATATTTACATTTCAGATTTTATCCCCTTACCCCACTTCCTCCCACCACGCAGAAACCTCCTATCCCATCCCCCTCCTCATGCTTCTATGAGGCAGTGACCGCACCTACCCCCCCACTATTCCCTCCCCACCCTCACATTCCCCCCAACTCTGTGTTTATTTTCTTTTATGGGACCAAGAAATTCCTCTCCCACCTATGCCCGACAAGGTCATCCTCCCCTACATATACCGCTGGAGTCTTGGGTCCCTCCCTATGTGTTCCCAGTCTGGTAGATTAGACCCTGGCGGGGGGCTCTGGTTGTTTGGTATTGTTGCTTTCCTCCTTGGGTCACAAACCCTTTCTGCTCCTTCAGTCCTCTCTCTAAGTTCTCCATTGGGAAACCCCTGATCATATCAGTGGTTAACTGTGAGCATCGTCCTCTGAGTGTGTTAGTCTTTGGCAGACCTCTAAGGAGACAGCTATATCATGTTCCTGATAGCATGCACTTCCAGCCAACCACAACAGTGTTATCTTAGGTGGCTGTACATGGGATGAATACCCAGGTGGAATGGTCTCCTGATGGCCCCTCCTTCAGTTTCTGTCCCATGTTCCCCTTAAAGGTTTTAAACTGCATGTTTACACATCACAATAAGTCAATAATGGAGTTCTTTTTTCTTTGGTATCTTTCCTTTTGTTGAATATTAAATCAGAAAGCAGCAGTGTTTTTTAAAACTGTTTGTTACTGTACCCAAGTCTAACTTAACAAATTGTTAGGCTCTGAAAAAGCAATTATAGTGAAACGATGTTGAGAGAAAATTATAGTTCATTAAGAGAACAGATGACCATGATACCAACAGTATTTTAATCAAAGTTCTCCTGAAGAAGATAATTGACGCCTACAAGTTGTCCTCCATGCTCTGCACATGCTCTGTGACATGTGCATGTATACTAACACAAAATAAATGGATGCAATAAAATTGTTTAAAATGTATTGTCGTGAAGTAGAAAAACCTTTGACAAACTAGTGCATAAATAATATCAGAAAGAGAAAGGCAGCAGGCACACACAGGTTGCTTATTACATACAATAAAGAACTGTGTGCTGAATTTTGAGAACATATTGGAAACTGAATATTGCTAGAGAGTATAAATTAGCAAAGCAATTTTATTTAAAACAATTTGTATAAACATCACAGAAATTACGTAAATTACTTTCAATTTTACTAAACAACATTTCTATCAAATCAAGTATAATCAATGCATAGTCAGAATAGCAAAGTGATGAGCAAGCTTTCATAACTTTAAAATGTTCTCTATTCCCAAATATAACACGAATAGTAAGATGAACCACTGGGTAGAGAATTTAAAAGATCAATCATAAACTTGATCAAAGCCTTTGAGGAGAGTAAAGAAAATGGAAACAAACAGCCCAATAAACTTTAAAATAATGAAATTAAAGATAATAAATTCCCAAGTGCTGCACAAAAAACTGCAAACATATGGCTCAATGATGTGCTGAAGATGACGCAGAATTCCATATAAGAAGAGATAATAAACTGAAAGGAAGTTGAACAGTTTAAACATTCAACTGGAAAACTGTGTATCAAGCAGAAGACATAAAAGGGGATACTTCATTCTAATCACAAGAAAAATTGTTACTATTCTAAATATATATGAATAAACTCTAGTATACTCAATTTTATAGAAACCATATTTATTGAATTATATTTAAGACACAGATTAATGTCAACCCATTATGATAGTATATTTTAGTATCCTACGTGCTCCAATAGACAGGTCATCCAGACCCCTCCCTCAAAAGCAGAACACCTCCCACCTTATAAAATACAACCTAATCAAATATTGGGAGTTGTATCTTAGAAGAAAATTCTCAGAAGAAGAAATAACAATGACTAAAAAATGTCTCACAAATGTACATTATTCTTGGCAATTATGGAAAAAATACAAATAAAAAATGTTGACATTAACAGATTGTCAAGGATCAACAAAGCAACTGATAACAAATACTGGAGGAAATGTGAAGTAAACAAAGGACGCTTCATTCACTGTTGATGGGATTGCCTACTGGTGGAGCCCCTATGGAAATCTATGAGAACTCTCAAAAGGCTGAAATCAAATCTACTATACAACTCCTTGGCATATACCCCAAGGACGTGCCATCCTACTCTACTTGCTCAGTTCTGTTCAATGCTGCTCTATTCACAATAGCTAAGAAATGAAAACAATTTAAATGTCCTTCAACTGATTGATACACAATGAAAATGTGGTGCATATGCACTATTTCATACTATTCAACTGAAAAGAAAAATGAAATCATAAACTTTTCAGAAAAATGGATAGATAGAACTAGAAAATATTATACTATGTTAAGAATCTGAGACCTGAACAGGCAAATATTGCATATCTTCTGTCATCTTAGCTCTTTAGCTCCAAATCTTCAGGCAAGTATGTATAACCTGGAGTAACCTCAAAAAACAGAAAAGATGAAAATAGATAGTGATGAGGAAGACCTTTAGGGAGGAGAATGGAAGAATACAAATTATTTGGAAGAAGCAGATAAAGTAAGGAGGGGAGTTTAGTTATGGTGGGGGTGTAGGATCAATGCAAAAGAAGAAAGTTAAAATAACTCTAAGGAAACTTGAAAATACCATAGGGATCATATTGTCATTAACCTACCTAAATTATATATAGTACATATACATCTATATGTATAAATACGCACAATTTAAACTTAGGATCAATGCAAAAGAAGAAAGTTAAAATAACTCTAAGGAAACTTGAAAATACCATAGGGATCATATTATCATTAACCTACCTAAATTATATATAGTACATATACATCTATATGTATAAATACACACACACTATATATACACATACATATATATGTACACATATGTATATACATATATGTAGTTCAAATAAAGTTATCCTTCTTGGGGTGACAATTCTTGCCCTAAGAACCATTAGACTATTGACAAAAACCCAGGACCCAGGCATTAAAAAAACACTTCTCCAGTTTTTGATCAGGAAAGTCCTAGAGACTCTCAAAACACTATAGGCTGTTCTTGTTCCATCACAGAGAATTGTGGTAAGTGCCTATTGATAAAGAGAATATGTGTTTCAAACACAAAATTCAGAGGATCTGAGATGGATCAGACCTGAAAGTCTCCTTCATGTGGATCATACTTCAAAGTACTGGATAGTCCTATCCAGCTGCAATGCCTATGAACCACAATGACCCTAATGCTGAAATATGACCATTCATATCTTGATGGTTACCAATAGTTCTATAACTGGACATAAGGTCTGGAAACTTAGCCAACAAATGGGAACTAGGCAGGCTATGGTTCTTATGTAGAACTTACTTTGGCCACTTTTCCAAATCAGCTTATTCATTAGCTGCACTCCAAATATTTATCCTTATACTTACAGAGAAATATAACTCTTATCCCTCATCTAAGAAATGTTTCTCAGCTTCAGGAGATGACCAAAGATGCAAATGGTCATAATGCAGAGAACCATTGATCATAATGTGCCCAATCACCATGGATACATCTACAATAAGATTCTTGTACCGAGGGCTCAAATAGCATCATGGAAGGAGTGTGAAGATTTTAAGAGAAAGAGGACCACAAAAGCTGTGGCAAGATTAGGTTTTCTAAAAATGACACAGATACTTCATCCATGACAATTCAAGAATAATAGACATGGTAATATGGAAGCAGGAAATCTAATTGAGCCGCAGCCATAGACAAATATTACAGGGAGGAAATTGATGCTGACAGCAGGAGAAATAGTCCTTCTCAAGGATGAGCCCTCTAATTGGTTATGTAATACAAAGTGATCATCTCTGAAATCATATACATGTATGTGACACTAAATGTTGTAGAGGAATTTTAATTTAAATACATGCCTGCTCTGGGTGAGAATTACACCCAAAGACCTTTTAGGTCCCTTTGATCCTGCTGGAATGCAAATATGCCCTTTTTACAGTATGGTCTGGCTGGAATATAGGCATGACCTGAGAACACACCCTTAATGCCTAACAAAGAAAGTAAGGTTATCTTGTAGAAGAAAGCAGCCATGTTTGGAAGTGATGTCTACTTGAGGGACAGACAAAGTGATGTATCAGACAAAGATTTGACAGAAGGAGTCAGATACAGAATATGTCCAACTCACAGGAGAACAGAGAGGAAAGAGAAGCTACTTAAGAAGAGCACAAAGTGAGTCAACACTGAAGGGCACTTCAATGAGTGCAGGTCGGTTGACTTCAGGCAATGCAGTAGAGTTCAGTTGAGTTGAGTTCCGTGCAGTTCAGTGCAGTTTCAGTTGAATCAGTTGAGTTCATGCAGTTCCATTCAATTCCATTTGGTTCCTGAAGCCAGATTCAATCAGTCATCTTGGAAGACTATATTATACTGACGCTAGAAATTTCTGGGACTAGGAAAAATTGGAGCAGAAGAGAAAATACTCTAGGCTCAGCCCAAGCACTGTATTTGCACAGCTTAGGTACGGTTCTTAACTTGTTCCTTCCTTTTATTTCTGAGGAAATAAAAACAACATTTAGAAAATGGATTGAGCAAGTTGCGTTTATATATTTAGGTGTGTGTGTGTGTGTGTGTGTGTGTGTGTGTGTGTGTGTGTAAAAACTAAAGAAAAATGTTCACAATTTAGAATAGGAGCAAGGAAGGGTATACATAGGAGGGGTTAGAGCAAAGAACAAGAAGAAAATGCTGTAATTTTCCTTTAAAATTGAGAAAATTTTATTTTAAAAAATAATGTTTTCCTTAATGTATGTTTCATTTGAAATACCCTCAGAGATGAAGAAATTGGTAAGAGTATATAAGGACTGTGGTAATTAAAGGTAGGGGAAATGAATCACAGTGGTATGAAGAGTTAGAAGAAAATAATAGATAATAAATTAAATGAGTTTGGGAATGGGAAGATAATATAGAAGACAGAATATGACAGCTATGACAAACACTAAAGAAGTTAAGAAACATCCAAACAGAAACCTACTACTGTAGAAGCTCTCAAAATATATTCATGTACATATAGAAATGGATTTAAAATTGAGTTACCCTACAAAAGGGTGACAAAGCCCTTGCTTGACATCACAGGATAACAAATAGCTCACTCTCCCAAATGGGGTACCTTTTTATAGTTATTGGCAAGTGAATTTCCATAGCCACTTAAACATTACAGCTATTATCAATGCTCCCGGTTAACTTCAAGAACGTCATCACAAGACCCAATTGTTGAAAACACCATACATTCAAATTATAGTACATTGTAAAGTCAAATTGGTACTCACCTGGGAAGTTTATCCCTACTGACTAAGTTTTATACTGATAGTGCTGGAAGGTGTTATGCATGGTACTAGATGATAAAAGGAATCAACAACAATGTCACCCAGCTATGAAACTCACTAACTGCAGTAACTTGCCTGGAAAGACATGCCAGTTGGTACAATAGTGCCAAGAGCATCATGAGAGTAATCCATCACTTTCTTACTAGATTTAAGGCCAATATTACAAGTTGAAACTCATAGTTAAAACCACTACTTGGGGGCAAGAAACTGTGACAAGATGGGAAGAACCTACTTTAATCTCTTTGTATCAAAATATCATGTAATGGTTTATTGTTATACCATAGATTATTGCATCAATCAATCCATATCAGAGAAGCTTCTTTTTTGCAGTAGAGTTTAATACAGAGAAGTCAGGCCAACCAAATATTGAGCACTGGGAGACTGAGTCTGTCATAGACTGTTGAAACCTCAAAGCCTATCCCCAGGAACACATCTCCAATAAGGAACACATCTTCTCCAACAAGGACACACCTCTAAGTCCTTTGCAAGCAGCTCATTAGCTGGGAATTAAGCATGAAAATATATTAACCTAAGGAGGACATTCTCATTCAAACAATAAAGATCCACATCTGATCAAGATGTATATAAGAGACTGAATGATTCTCAGCCTTAAATGAAACATCTATATCACACCTCCTCAACACAAGGTTAAAGGGTCATGGCAGAAGGGGGATGCAGAAAGATTATAAGAAGCATACGTTGTACATGCTAGTAATTAAACATTTTTTCTTGACATAGAAAATCAGGTGCACATACAAATTCACAGTAGTTAAGAATGCATGCATAAAACCTGTGCATGCTCATACCAGAAAATATCATATTATGGAGAGTGAATGTGAGCAAGTGTCAACCCTAGCTAAGGAACTATTAACAGTTAGTAGCTTCTGCTAGAGTGAGAGCCACTTTTCCTTAGGAATATAAACTTTGGTGGGTAGAAAACCCTCCAGCGAAGGTCACGCAGCTAAGAGTATGTATGTTTGATGAGGAACAAACAACTCTGTAGAGATTTGATTATGGCTTTATTAGACTGTATCAGTGAAATTATATGAAAACTAATACAGAGGTAGATGATGATTTATTAGAGACAGAGAGACAGAGAGAGACAGAAAGACAAACAGAGACAGAGAGACAGAGATAAAGACAGAGAGACAGAGATAAAGACAGAGAGACAGAGAGAAAGGTGAAAAACAAATTTCTTCAGTGCAATGAGAATTTAGAACATATTGGGCTGGAGACTGGACTTCTGACAGCAATATAATCCATTTTCTGTGAATTTCAGCATTTTGTAAAGAGAAAATTGTTTTTGTTTGGCTTATCACTCTCTAGTGGTTTACAGCCTGATTTAAACTTTTTGATTCACCTTAGGTTTGCAGAGTTTTACTTGTATCATTAAGAATGTAATGCAGCTTTAAATTACTTTCTCCAAGGTTTCTGTTAAGATGCCAGCACAGCTGTCAGAACAAACAAGAACAAAAGGTTGTAACCTGATTACCATACTGAATACCCAGTAGACAGTCTGATTCGCCTCTTTTTTTCCTGATGAAAATGATTCCCCACATTAGCTGAAAAACCATGGCATATTCTCAACAGCCTGGCTTTATGTTTAAGTGTGCACTCCATGATATGATATGACATTCTTCTCTGCTCAGTCTCAAAAAACAGCATGTCAAAAAAGAAACTCATCAAAAACCAAGTCCAATGTAAAATGTCATTTTGTACAAAATGTTAAGAAGTTGGATTTCATGACACCAACTGCTTTTTCATATGGAGCAATCAAATGTATCATGCTATTAACCCCATGTTGATGGTGTCATGGGAAGTACTAAGGAAATTAGCCCATAGTAATTAGCTCACACAGAAAATTTAGGAGTCATCTTAATTATACCCCATTCATTACTACTACATAACCTAAGCAGGTTCTACCCAAACTGTAGATGCAAAGTTTTGCATTTATATTCATAATGTAAAGAATTCATCAAAAGGAAGCTACTTTTGTTGAGTATTCTCCAACTATTTCTAAAAAGCCCAAATGTGTTTCTTACCTGAGGTTTATGAGAGTTTGAGAGGAATAGTCACCCATGACTTCCCAATTCTATTTATTCTGATGTCTATTAATTGATAGTCTTATAATTATTGTCTCTGAGAAGGAGAGATTGGTTAAGAGAGAGAACATGTGCATCTAAAGCCCAATATTTTGTCTCAAGTTAGAGTGACATTTTCCTAAATGCATGGCATAGCTTACTTTTTTTATGTCTGGGGTTTCAGGTCTTCAGTTAGCACTGTGCAGGCAAAACAAGCCATTTGCTTCAGAAAAAAGGTGGAAATGGTTATAATCCTACATATAGAATAAAAGTGTACCTTTTCCATATGGTGAAAGGGAAATATACTGAAAGACAAGAAGGAAATAAAATTAACTAAACAAATTGAACACACTAATACACATAAAATGCCTGGTGACTATTTAGTCATGGTTCATATATGAGTTTCTTATTTCTAGCTATAATATGGTTACTATAAAAGCCACTCTGAAGTAGTAAAATGAAGTCAATGTAGGGATATAATTTACCTGATAATGTACTTGCTCAGTAAGTGTTTGCTACATTTATTTGCAAATCTGTTACATGAATTTTTATATTTGATATTTCTGGTGGAGTTTCTGCTCAGGAATGCCAGTGTCAAAACCAAGGGTTTCCACAAATATTAGGTGACCAATAATTTGCTGTGAAAAGAAAAGGCGAGAAGTATCGTCTCTTTTAGGATTCTGATATGAACTGATACCTCTTCTGAGAAATCTTGAACAGCCTTGCTGTGGAATATGTGAACATTATTCTGATATGCTTGCTCTAATTATTATCCCATGGTGTAAGTTTTGAATCACTTACTTATCTTCTTGTTGACACTGTGTTTAACAGTAGATTCACATGTGAGGAAACATCAATATATGCCATAAACGATAGGAATCTTCAGATTATCAAATAAGAACTGCTTCAGAAGGTATAGTTACACAGCATTCTGAAAGATGAAACTTATTTAAGCTAAATGATGACACCTCTAAATTAATTGCTCTAATTTCATATTATTTTGCATGTCTTAAAAGTAATTTAATAATTCTGATTATACTGATTGCATTTACAGAAATGTTTCACAAATAGTAAATATAACATTTTGTATCAATGTTGTATAATTCAGTGCCTCAAAATGAAAATCAAGTAATTACAATAATCTTTATATTATTTTCAACTAATGAATGAATAAAAAATAAAGTTTTAAAGAGGTCTTCCTTTTGAAAGTAAAGCATGTAATTCTTGATTAATGCATCTAATATATAAATACTTCTATCTAATGAATACTTAAAACATATTATTGAATATAAAATAATTTTATATAAACACAAATATACACATTACAAAAGCATATATTCTTTATAAATTAAGAACTCTGGGAAACAGGACCTTCAGTGTTCACATGCCAATTCCTGATCAGAGCATCAGAACTACCTTCTACAGTTTCCTTGTGCACATTGACTTGTGAACTGGTATTGTCATCATGTTTGTCTTCTTCAGGAAGCCCATGTTCTTGGGTACAATTTCATTGTCCCTTCTAGAGACACTATCTAAATATAGGCATCTAGGTCTTCTGACTCTTAAAGTCTCTATGCCCTTTTTTCCAAATGTTTACTAATCCTTAAATATAGAGGTGGAGTAGATTTAACAATTAGTGTTAGGTATACTGCATTTTCGCCACTTATTAATCTCTGTAGTCACATCCAGATGAAGGTTCCTTGAGGAAGCATGAGAGATATACTAATCTCTGTGCATAAGGATAAACATTTAGAATATAATTAGAAATTATATTTATTTTGGAAAATTGTGGTAGCAGGTTTTCCTGTCAGGTCTATGAGCTCTGTAGCTATTGTTGGTAGCTGTATTTACAGTACTAGGCATACAGTTAGCTAAATTTAGAATACAGTATTCATTGAACAAACTCTAAGTCTAATTAGGCAGCTGCCAATTATCCCCAAAATGAAAGTGCTATTATTATACTATTATGGATATCTCTTGCTGGTCTAGTCATTGTAGTTTCTTGCATGACACCTAGAAAGGAGTACTGATTTCTCTTGTCCCTTGGTGCTTATATAGCACCCTTCACTACTCTGAGAGCCATTTCTCAGAGAAGGAACTTCAGGGTTAGTTCCAGATCTTGTGGATATGTTTGAAATCACGAATTATATTTTAAACAAAAGGAACAAATTTCATCCTGATCACAAGCTATTTGGTCATAAAAATGAAAATAGCAAGGTTAAATAGAATTGTCTGTGTTTATTCTCACTTAAATGCTTCTACTAAAGTCACAAGAAGTATTTTTAATATAGTTATAAATTTTATGTGCTTTATTTGAATGCCAAAAGTTTTGTTTTTAAATATCAAAGAACCCCCAAAATAGTCTTCTTTTACCTTATAAGTGATGACTTTTATGAAGAAATAAATTGCTCATGGAATTGAAAACTAAATTATTTAATGTGTTTAACCTCATGCAAATTGCTTTTTAACTTTTACGTGTATTTATATTTTTCTTCAATTTTGTGTATTAGACCACATAAAAAATTTATTTGCATATTTAAAAAGAAAAAGTCATGTTGAAGTTTTTTTTAGTGTATAGGAAAAAATTGTTAAAAATATTTACTAATAAAAATGGATGAAAATATATATATATTGCTTATAGATAATTATATAGTTTTATATTTTATTGTCTCTCATGAGTCCTTTTTAAGATAAACATTTTATCCATTGGCAAGACAATAAAATATGATTTAGAATTTTAAATGATAGTATAACAATATTGCTATTCCATGTAAATGCTTTGTCATCATTCCTGATGTTCAAACTAAAAATGTCAGCCAATTACCAAAGCTTTTTTATGAAAGGAAAAGGAAATAATGATTCATGATTCATCTAGGCTGTAACATTTCATATACACTTAAATCTAAATATACATTGTAGGTCATAAATATCATGCAAGCTCATTCATTCTATTGTGTTGTTATCTTTAAATTGGCAAATGATATAAAAGCATAGTAGCAATAACAACCATCTAGATGGATTTTTATTTACATGGGTTACCTGTTGGGCAGCAAAATGAACTTGGATGAAGCAGCATTTTTGGCCTGAGTATTTTTATTCAGCACTAAGCATTCATGACTATAGGCAAGAAAATGCCACAAGTATCAGATAGCATTTGTTATCAGTTTTGTTTTTAATCTTAGCCATTCTACTGGGGGAACACTTAACCATTGCTGTTGGAAGTATAAATTGTGTATCCACTATAGAAATCAGTGCAGTTTCCTCAAAAAGCTAGAAGTATATTTATCAGTAATCCAGCTCTAATATTCTTGGTAATAAAACCAAAGGATTCTATATCCTACTACAACAATACTTGCTTATCTATATTTCATTGTTTCTTTATCCACAATAACTAGACAGATTTATCTTTGCTTTTGAATGGATTATAACAGTGTAGTATATATACACAATAGAATGTTATTCAGCTATAAAGAAAGATAAAATTCTTAGGTAAATAGATGGAGCTAGAAATATTTCATAGGGTAACAACATCTTGTATATTTTCTGTCACATGTGGATCTTAGCTCTGAATCATTAAGGGGTATTTGCGTGTGTGTGTGTATGTGTGATGTGTATATGTTTGGTTTGTTATACTTATCACATGTAAAAGACTTGTGAAATGACATTGGGAGTATGCTTTCTAAGGAGAGAAGAATGGAACAGGAAAGATTAAATAGGGTGAAAGATGGGCAGACAGGTTAAAGGGAGGAGTAGAGAGAGGCATAACAGCAATAATAGCTTCTTGAAAGGCCGTACAGAAGCTTCTCCTGTTATAGAAGCTTCTTTATATGTATACATATCCAAAGAGTTTAAATGGAGTTACCTTAATGGACAGAGGAAACAATAACCCCACGAGTCACCATATGCCAGCAAATAAAATCCCCTGGTACCATGAATGGGTTAGTTATTTTTGAGATATTGGCTAGAGGTTCTTATAGACCCCCAATTATGACAGGCTATCACCATTGTTCTTGCTTATCCTCCAGAAGTTGATAGTAATTTCCAATTGTTGAATCCACCACACACTTGAGTAAAAACATAAAATTAATTTTAAATTTAAGTTTAAAATTTTAAAAATGAAGAAATCACATTTGCACTCACCTAGAAACTTTATCTCTACTCGCCAGCATTCATTATGCCAAAAGATGACAAGCATGTTACTGGAGAAGAAAAATAATCATTAATATTACCCAGCTTTGACCCCTGTGAGCTACAATAATGACTGTGAAGAATATGCTCACTGATGAAATACTTTCTTCTTGGAGTTAATTAAGACTTGCTCCAGGAGATGGAACACATATTTTGCACCATTATCTGGGCCAAGAACCTGAGGCTTAAAAAGTCACAGGCCCTAGTCTCAGCTTGCCTCAGAGAAGCTTTGTTTTGCTATAGATAACAGTCAACACAGAGCCCACATCTGAGAAAAGATTGTGGGATACTCAGCCCTGAATGAGATACTCCTTTTTCCAAATCTCAAAGATAGTCAGGCAGATGAAGTAAAAGAGTTTTAGGGCCAGAGGTGGTAGACTACCTGAAGGGAATAGAATTCTCCAGACCCAATTGTGCAGTTGCACAAGATAACTAACAGAGACTATAAGAGCATGCATAAGACCTAGACCAGATCAAGTTGTTACCCTGTCATGGAGCAGGAAGGATGGACTTGAAGTTCCTACTGCACATGCACATAAGGAACTATTAACAATTGACAGCTTCTGTGATGGGTAGACTTAATTTTCTCTGAAGTTATGACTCCTAGTAAATCAAAAATGATCTAAGGTAGTCATTATACCCAAAGGTATTTGGTCAGCATGAATTGGACTTGGGTTTATGGGAGCAGGGTATGATGGCAGGTGGGTATGGAAGTAGAGGGTATTGGAGGAATTCAGGAGGAGATTAATAGGATCAAAATATGTTTTACAAAACTCTTAATTATTATTAAAATTAAATAACAAACTAGAATTTTTAAAATGTCACATGGCAATATCTTGGTTCAAGAAAGTAAAACAATGTAAAATTAAGATTCATAAATAAATCAGAGAATATTGCTTACATAACCTTTTACAATTGCCAACATATTTACTCTTGGGTTATCTGAACTATGTTCTTCTTTGGTGCAAGCCAATGTTTACACATTTACACATTGTGTAAGGCTGTGGAGTTGAAGTTGCTTAAGAGAATCCTGAGAGAGTTGAAGATAAATCAGTATGTGATATTTGCAATTGTTACAGAAGATTAAAGGGATGAAAACAAGAAGTTGAAACTGGCTAAATAGTTTAAGGTAGAGAGAACTCAAAAGAAAATTGACAAGTTTTTTTTCTTGTCTAAAAGCCACAAATGTCTTTGGACATACTGAGGACTTGACTTGAAATACAAAGGCCTTAACACCTGGAGTGAATATGAGTACATCCTGCAATTCATTTTTCCATCCACTAGTGCCATATTAACTCCAAGGTTTCTTTCTAGTCCCCAGCCTTACCTCCCATTTGAAGTTCCTGAATTTCTTTTTTCAATTCCACAAGATAAGAATTCCAAAACTCGGGGGATGAAGAAATAGCCCCGCGTTTAGGAATACTGGCTGCTCTTCTAAGAGGGCCTGGGTTCAATTACTAGCACCATCAGGGCAGTTCACACATCTGTAACTCCACTCCCATGGCTTGATGGCGTCCTCACACAGATGTACATGAATGCAAATCATGAATAAACACAAAAAATAAAAATAAATTAAATAGTAATAATAGTAATAATAAAGACTTTCAAAGCTCTTGCTTAAGTCAGACTAGATGGCTGTTGATTTCCTGGTATCCTCTAAAGGTAAGCACAGCAGAATACCAAAAGAAACCTTTGTCACTCTCAAGACACCTCAATCACCCCATATTCAATGGCTACTAAAATTAATATCTAACCCTCTTTGCAACAAGTGTAGGCTGAAAATATACACATGTGGACACATGCACACATGATAGTAACTAAAACTTCTTTGAAGAAAAGAAAAATAAATTGGAAGATTAAGTTATTTTTACAGAAATAATGTTTAAATGGTAATTTATTCTATTAAAATCCATGTGGTTGAACTATATGCTATATCAAAATGTTTGCTACAAATGCTTAATATGACATCATCAAGTAGAATGATCATTTGAGAAACTCCATGTTAGACATGGAAGCAGGGATTTAGAATGAATAATGACAAAACGATAAGTCATTTAGTAAAACTCATCCACCTTCTCATTTTATTTTATTATTTTAAAATTGTACTCCTCTCCCCAATTTTATATAAAAAGAAACTGAAGTTAGAAAAGCTTTAAATAGCGTGTGTGTGTGTGTGTGTGTGTGTGTGTGTGTGTGTGTGTGTGTGTACACACACTAAGGAACTCATTAGAAAAAAGAACTCTGAAAAAGAATAAAAACATAAAAACATCGTGGAGCTGAGAGATGGTTTAGCAGTTAAGAGCACTTAATGTTCTTGATAAGAACTCTGTTTCTATTCCCAGCACCTACAGAAAAGCTCATAGTAGTTACTGCACATCTGATACCTCTACTGTTCACTGTGGGTTCCAGGCACACATGTACATGTATCAGATCAGAGAAAATTACCTGCATGCACAAAATAAAATAAAAGAATCTTTGAAAGAAAAGAACAAGCAACCCAGTTGGTGAAAACTAATGAGACACATATAGACAATGAAAATATAGCATCATGAATCATACAGGAATATAAATCCAACACATAATAGGATATTACATATAACCACATGAGTGAGTATATTATAAAATAGCACTGAGTAATAAATGATGCAGAAACTAGTATTATTAAATGTCATGGGTGTGAATGGGAAAGGATGTGTCTGTTTTAGCAAACAGCAAAGCAGTTCTTCCAAATACTAACAAGATAAGTGTCATGTCATATATTATATTTTTACTACCAAAAAGGAATGAAACATGATCCTATACAAAGAAGTGTATGTGATTAACATAATAACAGTTATGTATGAGGACCCAAACTAGAAAGAATCTAAGTCTTTCAATATAGAATAAATAAATGTATATTTCCATACAACAGAACATTGTCCATCAGCAAAAGAAAAAAGGAGTGTGGTTATTAATACCCAATAAACAACCAAAATAATTAATGCAAGTGACTACAAATTTTATTACATAATTATTATGAAATGCCCAGGAATAGTAAATCTACTTAGAAAATATAGAATTCAGCTCAGAAGTTTTGGGGGAATAGAAATGAAAATTGCATAACAAGAGGTGTAAAAGAAATTATTTTAAAATATATTAGTGTACTAGATAGACAAGTTGATAATATTCTATAAAATCTGTGAGTTGAGTGTTTACAATACATAAAGCTTATGCTGGGTAACTACAGCTAATAAAACAAATTTATATCTAATATTTCAAACTAGTTTTAACATATTACTTAAAAATAAACATTTTATTTAAATTTAACATTGAATATTTTTTGTGAATTTTCAGACAGATCTCTTTGTCCTCCTAATAGTACATAAATCAATACTATATTCTAAATGAAAGGTCAGGTAGATTTTATATTCTTTAATAGAGCACCTTATATACCATTTCTTAAAACATGGCTGTAATTTGACATTTTTTCATCCCTATGAAACTAAGCACAAGACTTTGATCTTTTAAAATTGCTTTTCAAAGAAAATTTAGACTTGCTTATACAACAGAGGAGCAATTTCCATTATACTTAGAAAATAGTTTAGCTACAAGAACAATATTCTTGAATAAAAAAAGAAACAAAGAAAGAAATACAAACTCAAATGCTATTGCTCTAAACAATCGGAGCTGGAGAAGATATTGACAATTGCTAAATCTTTTACAAGCTGTTGCTTGGTGATTCTATTATACAGAATGAAGCAAAATAACTTTAAATATAATACAGTGGTATTTCAAGTGATTTTACATGATTTGAGTTGATTAGTTAATAGAAACAATTATAATAATGAAAACATTCAGTGAAGTAGATTTTAAAATTTATTACAGTGTCAGTTTTTAAAAACAACTGTAATTAAAGCAAAATACCAAAAGTGTTGATATATTTCCTGACTCTTAAAAGTTAAAAATATTCAACATTTTCTCTTTCTGTTATCTGTCATTCCAAAACATTTTTTAAAAAATTGCTTCACAATTGAAGTTTAGAATGTCATTTCATACTCGTATCACTTTTTTTCTTAGGAAAGTTGAGATGGTGTCTCTCTATGTAATACTGGCTCTCCTGAAGCTAGCTGTATAAATAGATCAGGCTGGCCTCAAATTCTTAGAGAAGTGTCTGCCTCTGCCTCCTGAGTGCTGGAATTAAAGACGTGTGCTGCCCCTACCAGGAACACGTTCTTTCTGGTTTGTAAGTGATTTATGCACATGTACCATGTTATCTAGTAGTGTAGTGGTTTAAAGCATTTTGAAATCCAACAGAACACAATTCATTAACTAATTGTTCATCATTGTACAACTAATTTCATCCCTCTGACCTTCATTTTTCTTTATACACAAACAGAAACAATATTATGACCTAACACATAGAGAACTCTGATGTATGTTAAATGCAAGTCATATATGTATTGATGCCTAGTCATATAAACTCCAGTTCTACTGTATGTAATTGATTATGGGAACTTCAATATATATATAACTTATATATATATATATATATATATATATATATATATATATATATATATAGAGAGAGAGAGAGAGAGAGAGAGAGAGAGAGAGAGAATCAACTATCTCCTTTCAGTTCTATTTTAATCACCTAAAATATCCCCACGTACAAAAATATCATCTTTACAATATGTTACCATTATCAGGAGCTGTGGGTGCCAAATTCTCAGAAGAGTTCTTTTGTTGAAGTAAACTCTCACAGTGAGTGCAGTCCTTGCTACTCTGAATCATTGAAATGCTTTTTGGAGAATATTAAGTTTAGGAACAAAGCCTAAGAGTTTAATTCAGAAAAATGTCTTTGAAACTCTGGTCATATCACTAAAGTAAAGAAAAACAGAGGAGGATTGGATCTGAGGGAGAAAGAAGGTAAGGTGTGTACTGGGAGAAGTAGAGGGAGGGAAAACTGCAGTCTTGTATTGTATGAGAGAATAATAATAATAATAATAATAATAATAATAATATCAATGATTAAAGGCTGAAAACTTATTATATCATTTCAGGAGTAGCACTGACAAAAACCATTGTGCATACTTATTACTTCCAGTGTTAATTCCCTTGTTGGTCTGTAAACAGGTATATTCAGTTGCTTCCTCATCTCTGGACAAGGATTTTTTTGATAATGATACTATTGCCTCTGTAATCAATAATTTATTGTGGTAAGGAACTATTCAATAAATTATTGTGTGATGCTAGCTAGCCAGTAGCAATGCATGATTTCAGTTCCTGTAACCAGCATTTCTAATTCAGTATGCAATTCTGATGCAATTGTTTCTTCAGCCAAGCTTTAAAACATTTCCAGAAAACATGTATTTACTAAACAAATGAAAGAAGACAATAGAGACTCTAAATCAATTAAATTTTTAGACCCTTAACCCCACTATTGCTTAGAGGAAACAGAACTCAACTTAATGGTATCCATTTCTTCCAATAATACTTCTGATTATTTGGATATGGAATAAGAAGAGATAAAGTTCTATTAGTAGTTGATAGTTTAATGTAGAAATTTGTGCTGCTTAGTACAATTTTTGAATTCACATATTATATCTTCACTGTACAATAGATCTAATTCTATAATGAATCTAACAAAGTAAATACCTATATTATCTGTTGATTGTTATAAACAAAACAAAAACAGAACAAAGATGTAGAACATTTATTTTCAGATATTAAGTTCTACTATAAAGTTGTAATAAACAAGAAAAGAGTTTCGCAAAAATCTCCATAGCAACCAGTGAACAAAATAACAGTCTAAATATAGTTCCAATCATACATTCATTGTCATCTGATTCATTACAATTGACACTATCCAGTAATCAGTCTTGAGTCAAGTTGATAGTCAAATTTTTACCCTAACCTCAAACTGAAAACAAAATTAGTTTCAAATAAACACAACTAAAATCAGTTCCAAATATATGGTACTTCAAAGAGAAGCAAATTTAAATTTGTGAACTTGTATTTATCTAATCTTCTTGACCAAAGAATGAAAAAGAACACAGGATGAGAAAAATGTTCATAGTGCTTTTGTCAAAAACAAATAATCTTTATAGAACAATTAGAACATAAAATACAAGCTAACCAAAAGAAGTGTGGTAGAATAGGCATTTTATAGAATAGACATGTAAGTGACAGCAACACTTATGAAGAAGTGATACATTAGTCAGTACAGTATCAGAAGCCAAACATCATAGTCATAAATGACAAACAATGATATTAGGATGTGAAGTACAAATTTCTCTTACTGCTTGAATGCATAAAGCCTATACTAAGAGTTTTGAAAACTCCTTGTCGGTAAAACATAAGGGTGAATTAACATATGTCCTAAAAACTTATGTTAGGTTAGATTCAACAGAATAAAGCACATATAATAAAGTACATGTACTAAAATGAGCATAGGAAGTTTACTTATACTAACCCTAAACTGTAATAAACCTCAGTATTCATTAATAGTAATGACTTACAAATGAAAACAACTTATTAAGTGCATTTGTTATAGATAACTCCATTTATATTGTTCCAAATTACAAGGTTTGGGTGGGACTGTGGAAGTTATGATCTGAAAAGATTCTATATGCCTAGCAGTGGACTCTATGTGTTTCTTTAGTGTTTACTGTGTATAAATGCTTATTTATTAAAGCTTCCCCAAATTTTCTGTATGTCAATTACACATAACATAGACATGATAGAATAGACACTTAAATTTCTTGCAATTTTATCTGAAACTTCTACTGCACACTAGAGAAATACTTCTAGCCACTATTTTTTCTCCACTGCTAAATTTACAGTCACCTCCCAATTAGGTTGTTCAGTTCCCTCAGTGTTTAGAATAAATTCTCGTCTGACATAGTTCTTTGCTCTAGGTAGGTACTTTGTAAATTTTAATATCCTGTCTTCATTTCATTTGGCAGAAAAGTACTATGTCTATGACAAGTTTAACTACTCTAACTTTAATATACAGTCTACTCCCTCTTTGCAAAATGTGTCACCCTTCTTTGTTCTCGGTAATGTTATAGTCAAGACTGCTGAGTACAAGTAGATGCCAAGCCACACTCTGTAGTCATGCTTCTTTATTGAGTAATACAGATCTAAACTATTCCATTTTCAGAACACTTCTAGAATGCAGTAACCGTGGGGCATTTTTAATTATATAAATGCAAATAAGTTTCCAGGCTTGTTATTTTGTTCTAAAATAAATATAATTTATCAAGGTTTATTTGTGTAATTCTGTTTGCTGTGGACTCTTATCAGAAAGAAAAATAATCAAAGGTTTTCCTTGGGAGATAATTTTTCATTTTCAAATATTTTCCTATCATTTAATTAGGAGATGTAACCACATTAGCAATTATTAAGACTGAGTTGCTGCATTGGTTTTTGTTTAAAATATGCTACATGAGGAATAAACATGAGTTAATATAACAAAAATTTATACCTCTAAAGTTAACTGAAGAGAAAATTACAACAATGTAATATTCCAAACAAAATACCAATATATAAGCCTCTTCTACTTGGTTCTTGTTTTTGTGTGGCACAAAATTTAGACTGTGATCTAAGGGTTGAATGCAATATTCTATATACTATTTTATTATCTTCAGAGGGACAAAGGATAAACTCATTTGTAGAGTGCTTACTTCTGAGTTTCTGAAACATGCACAATATAATCATTTGTTCTAATACTCTGGTCATGCTCTCTGGTTGGTCTATTAGTCATCAAGTTTTGCTCACTCAACTTTAGCACTACTACTTTTTTTGGACTTATGTTTCTATAACTGCCCTGAATCTAATCCATCCCAAAGCACAATTTTCTTTTGCAAATGGCATGGCCGTTCTGCTCTCTGTTACTCAAAACTATATATTGTTTTCAACATTTTCATTAGCCATAGCACCATGAACTATTTATAATCATCACTTCATCTCCTCTCCAGGTTCATTTATCCAAGAATTATTCATTGTTTTGTTGCCCATTTTTCCATTCTTCAATTTATTATGACTTTTACTTCCTAGATGCCTTAGATAAACTCATATTCTCCTGATAAAGACTATCAAAGTTTACTCTCATTTATTGACATGAATGCCTTCTTCCTAAAAAACTAGCTCCAATACAGTCTGAAGGTGCTATTCAGACTGCTAAGGGAGAAAAGCAATCCGCAGTCTTGCTCATTTGTAAACCTATAAACTACAACAATAACCAGTATGACAAAATAGTCCCAAATATACAATAATTGCACTTAACACTTGTCTAATTGGACTAAAGGCCCACTCAATAGGAAAGAATTCATAACTAATATTGCAAATTTAACTAATTACCTATAAATGGTGAGGTCAAGGTCACTAGAGGAAAACATATTACTACTACTTTTTTAAAGCAATATAATATCTAAATGCACTCTAAATATTTGTCATTATGCCCACTGATATATGTAGTTCTAACCCCTAATCAGAGAAGCTTCTTTAAACAGCAAATTAAGACCATTACAGAAAGACAGAAAAGGTTAAATTGTAGAGAACAGACAACAGTGGGGTTCCTGGCTTCAGCTGCAACACAACCCTATACCTAAAGTTCAGGAAATGTTATGGAAGAGAAAGCAGAAAGACAGGAATTGCCAAAGAACCAAGATTCTGCTATGAGACACTGTTCTCTATATATGATAGGAATGCAGGACCCATGAAGTCTCAACTATATAGCTGCCTAAACAAAACCTGAACAAAGAACACATCAGTTGGTATGCTAACGTATGTGAATGAAATCACACAAGACTCAAACCCTTGATGAAGAGGCACCCATGGATGGCTGCTAAGAGGAAAAATCAGTTTTCTTCAGAAACAGAGCCCTAATGGGTTATTCTAATCCAAATGGCTACTCCTGATCATTTAAAATTTCAAGAGCAATAACAGACTCAGTAACTGGTGCATGCAAGAGTGTGTTTGTGTGTGTGTGTGTGTGTGTGTGTGTGTGTGTGTTATGTGTGTGTACATGTGTTTTATCTGTGTGAGTATTTGTAACAATAATTAAGGAAAGGGTCATAAATTTTAAAGGGAGTTGTGGGGGGAAATGAAGGTTTCATGAGAGATGAAGGAGGCCTCAGAATTTGGGGATACACATACCATATAGGCACGAGGAAAGTTCTTTCTCCCACAAGCATTCAAATGGAGCAGTGTGGCAGGAAGCCATTTTGAGAAGTCCCTCCCTATCTTCTTAAGTCAATGCATAAGTAGGTTTTACCAAAAGTACTTCCTTGATGTCCTGATTATAGTTTCCTGTCCCTCTACTCTTCCAGTCTATTGCTACCTCCCTTCTGATCCAGATCCACTCCATTTTTGTCTCTTATTAGAATAAAACAGGCTTCTAAGTGATAACAACAAAACACAGCAAAAATAAAATACAAGTAGATAAACAACAAAAAACCCTATCACATCAAAATTGGACCTTATGTTTTTATTTAGTCTCCTGATGCATGGCTTTTATTTGGGAGTATATTTCATTTGTTTTCAAAATAATTACTGATTAGAAATTACTTTTTATATTACTATTAATTTTCCAAATGTCTTATAGCTTTTGTACCTTCTATTTCTTTACTTGATCTTTTGTTTTTAACTCAGTTGAGTTTAAGGTAACATATTTTTATTTATTTTTGTGTATATTTTACAAATATTATCAATGTGTTAAACATGTGAATTTTATGTAATATTCTTCAATGAAACTATTTTAAATTGAAAGCAACTTAAGTTTAATTGCATTTGAAAATTCTATACCTTCCTAACTCCACTAAAATTATGCATCTGACGTTGGTTGACAAGAAACATTTTTATATGCTATTTAACACGTGAAATAAATTCATAATTATTTTTAATGCATTTGTATTAAGAATTGTCTAGGAATCAAGAATTGTATAAACTTTGTTCATCCTGATTTTCAACTTGATTAGACTTAGAAACACTAGGAAATAAATGAAATATATCGAAAGTTTTGTTTCTGATGATCTAAAGAGGTCATTTGGCCTATGAATTAACAAATGAATTACGCTTTGATGGAAATATAGCATTATAGCATTACTAAGTGATTGAAAAAGCCAAGTGATAGGGCCTAGTTGGACAAAGTATGTCAGAGGGGTGATTTTTTGCAGGGCTATATATTGTCCTAACCCTTTTCTGTATTTTTTTTTTTTTTGCCTCTGATTCCCGACAGACATGATATGAAATGCTATTCTTTTCCATATTTTTCTTGCTCTTCTTGGGGATTTATTCATGGCAGTGGAAAAGACTATTACAAGTATATGATAAAATTAAAAGTTTGGTTTGGGGCTTATGAGTACTGAGGTGCTTACATTTTCTCATAGCTTTGGATGTTTAAATGTCTCTTTCATTTCAGTATTTATGATTGTTACTAGCATTTCTCGGAGGAAGATATTCTCCTAAAGAGCATCTCTAGGGTCTAGCCTAAGAAGGGATGTCATCAAGGAAACTTTTCTTTTCAAGAGACAAAAATCCACAACCAATCAAAATGTCAGGTTGTGGAACCCATTTCCAATGGATACATCTACAAAATATTCCTGCACCTATGTCTCCTGAACTTATGTCTCCTGGAACATTGTAGAAGAAAAGGCTAAGTATAAGAGCTAGTATATCTTGGAGTTTGCTATGAGATTGTGTCTCCTAGTAAAGTCAGAAGCTACACCTGTAGAGTATCAGTAACATGACTGCTCAATCATGAGCAGTACAAGGACAACACCAATAGGTAAGTGAAAGTGGATGAGGAAAAGCACATTGGGTTGGAACCCTACACAAAGTACTAAATTCACCTGAGGAATACTAAGAGTAGAAAAAATAGTCTTCCCCAAGACAGAGAATAATTGATGATCTAATACCAAATGATTAGCCCTGACAACATTCATGCAAGTGACATTATATGGATTGAAAAAGTGTGTGTGTGTGTGTGTGTGTGTGTGTGTGTGCAATAACAGTTTTAAAAGAGGCTGAGAATTTGAAAGATAACAAAGATACATGTATAAGAACCTTTAGAGAGAAGAAAGCTGAGGAAAAAATGTTGTGATTATATTAGGTCCCAAATTTTAAAAGGTTACAAAGTAAAAGTAAATCATTTAAAAAGTGAAAATTATTAAATATGTACAAATCTGCATATCATAGGGTTTTTTTAACACATTAGAAAGAGATGGAGAATTGTTTGGGATTCAAAATAGTTTGGGATTCAAAGAATGAAAACATTTTTGGATATATTCTGATGTTGTAATTATGAAAGCTTCACAGAAATATGGCTTCTACAGAAACCAGGTCACTCTATAAAGAAATACTCTCAGACTAGTATAAGCTCATGCTCCATCAGTCAACACAAGTTGAGACACAGACACTATTTTTACAAGCCTGACTCTTGATAATGTCTGAATTCCTTATGCAGATCTTTTTTTAACATTATATGCACATTCCACAGTGCCAGGTCCAGCATTGCCTTGATGGAGACATGGTTCCTGCCCCTGGGACAGGGCCAGCAGGCATGGGCCTCCACAAATGTTGATGAGTGTTGTAATGCTTGTTTGTGTAATAATGTACATATTTTTGTGATTCCCCAAGGAATGTCCTCCCTGTTAACATTAATGCCTTCATAATAACCATGGTAATCAGAGACAGTATGAGTCCAAGAGGCAAGGTGTAGCTAATGCCCTAGCAAAATGGTAAACACTGGGACTTTCAGGATAGCCCTTAGGGCTATGGAAAAAAGTCTAAAAACATGAGTATTAAAAATATAAAGATGTAATATGAATTGTATGAGGAGCTTCATAGATCTAAAGAAATAGAAGCAGCTGCAGTATGAGCCAGCTTACCAGAAAGATACAAAGACAGGCAGACACAAACGCAGGCAGACCCCAGAATTCAAGGTCAGCCTAGGACAGAGTGAATTTAGGTCCTAGTGATTTCAAATTAGTAATTTCAGAGTGGTGTCCCACTCAGCTAGTTTATTGTCTGCTCTTAACAGAGGCAGGCAGACCTCTGAATGTTTTTTGCAATGTTAAAAAAAAAAAAAAGGTTCTTGCTGTCTGCTAAGAATCAAGGGACTGGGGTCAGGATGCTGATTCATAGGATAATGAAAAGGAAACCTGGAATAAATAAATAAATAAATAAATAAATAAATAAAAACTGGGGTTTTGGTCTGCATGAGATGAAATAGGAAAACAATGTTAACAGTTGTGGTTGTTGATAATTTTTCTCTGTAGGAGCTGAACTATCTAAAGACCTCTGGAGATCAAACACAGCTTTTCAAGAAATTTTTTTAACAGTTTCTCTGATTTTAGTTGGAAAATCCATGGAGAGCGAACACAACTCTTTTAAGAATTTTTCATAGCTCTTTTAGAAATTTTCTAATAAGATTTTCTCTGCAATCTCAGTAACCAGAATTACTTAGAGAGTTGATACAGCTCTTTTAGATTTTTTATGACTCCGTAATTTTGATCAAAAAATCCAAAATTTACATTTAGAATTGTTTCTAACAGGATTTCTGACTTGGTCAGAAGATCCAAGAAGTTTCTTCTAGCAGCTTTTCTGACTTTGTTCAGAAACCCTATGAGCTATGCAGAGAGCTTAGAGAATGGTTGCTAGAAAAGAGCTGGGTTGATCAGAAAGCTACATGTCTCAAACAGATTGGGTTTTTGTTTGTTTGTTTTTTGTTTTTCTGTTTTTGTTTTTGTTTTTTGTTTTTCGAGACAGGGTTTCTCTGTGTAGTCCTGGCTGTCCTAGAACTCACTCTGTAGACCAGGCTGGCCTCAAACTCAGAAATCCACCTGTCTCTGGCTCCCAAGTGCTGGGATTAAAGGCATGCGCCACCACCGCCTGGCTGATGGTTTTTTAAATAGCCAAAAATAGTTGCCTATAGCAGAGCATAACACACACACATACACACACACACACACACACACACACACACAAAGAGAGATGGGGAGAGACAGAGACAGAGAGACAGAGAGAGACAAAGATAGACAGAGAACAGTCCAGAAAGTTATCTCAGCAGAACATAAGCCACCAGCTTGGACTGATGATTTGACTTCATTTGGGTTTGCCACGCTAAGACATCCCTCTCTGAAGAACCCTCTCTAAGCCAAGGATCTCCCTTCACACCACAAAACTCACTTGAAAATGTTTATGAAGTATTTTGGATTTCTGATTTATGATGTGATAGTAAAAAAACTAGTAAGGCATCTCATGTACAGTTAGATAAAATAATTCTATAACATTATTTTAATCACTTAGAAAGTTCACAAAAACACAACATTATCTGCATTGTTGTCATTGCCTGAATTTTTCTTGTGGGAAAATGTTAGTGCTGCTACTTGTCTTCTGGGAACTTGTTATTGGTAATTGAACCAAGCTAGTGGAACTGACAACACAGTGACCTTATGAAATACAGTTGCCCCTACATGTGCTCACATATTCCACTGTAATTTTGGATACTCATTTGTAAGGAAAAAAACTTATATTGTTTTGATTTTAAAAGCCATTTAACTGATATCTCACATGAGAGATGAGGAAGGAGTTTTTGTTTCCTGATTGTATTTCTAGCATTGTAAATTCTTTTAATGTATTTATCAATTTATTTATTAATTCACTTTACATCTTGATCACAATGCACTCCCTCTCTCCTCCCAGATCCACTCTTATATCCCCTTCCCTCAACCCCCTTCCTGTTCTCTTCAGAGTAGAGGTACCCTACCCCCATGGTACCAACTTGCCCTGTCACATCAAGTTACACCAGGACTAAGTACATCCTCTCCCACTGAGGTCACACAAGGCAGACAAGATAGGGGAAAATGACCCAAAGGCAGGCAGCAAACAGAGACAGCTCCTATCCCAATTGTTATGAGACTCACATGGAAACCAAGCTTCACACCTGCTAGATATATGTAGAGGTTCTAGGTCCATTCCATGTATGCTCTTTGGTTGGTGATTCAGGTCTCTGTGAACCTGCAATCAGCCCAGAGTAGTTTACTCTGTAGGTCTTCTTGTGGTATTCTTAGTCCATCTGGCTCCCTCAATCTTCTTCCCTTCCTCCACAAGACTCCACAAGCTTTGCCTATTGTTTGGATATAGCTCTATGCATCTGTTTCTAACAGCTACTAGAGGATGCCTCTCAGAAGACAGTTATGCTAGGGTCCTGTCTGCAAGCATAGCAGAGAATTATTAATAGTGTTAGGGGTTAACTCTCTCCTATGCAGTGAGTCTCAAGTTGGGCTAGTCATTGTTTAGCCATTAATTCAAACTCTGCTCCATCTTTATCCCTGTACATCTTGTAGCCAGGACAAATTTTGGGTGGAAGGTTTTGTGAATGGTTTGATGTCTGCCTCTCTCCAATGGAAGTCTTGCCTGACTACAGGAGGTGGCTACTTCAGACTTCATGTCTACAGCAGTTAGTCTCAGCTACGTTCATACCCACAGACCAGACTCCCAGGAGCTTTCCCAGTCCCTTTCCATTCTCTGGCCCAGTCCTTCCCCTTACACTCTCACAGTTCTAGGTTGAAGGTCTAGCAATACAATAGATACAAATAGTCTAGGAAAAAGCAATACAATAAACTTGAATAGTCAAAGAAAAAGCAAGGCATTAAACCCAGTTTCTTGGCCTTGGGTCTGGAAGTCTTCTCCTTCTATTTGTAGTATGTTTTTCATTTTTTAAAACAACAACAACAACAAAAAAACAATTTATTGTACCTTAAACAACTATATTATTTCTTTCTAAGAACTTTAGGTCAGCCTTTTCTTGTTTTCAACCATTTATTTATTTATTTATTTATGCTCCAGATTTTATTCACCACCCTGTCCACCCTCCAATTGATCCACATCCCATACTTCCTCCCCACCCACTGTCTCCACAAGATGTCTCCACCCCACAACTCCCACCCTACCTAACCTCTAAACTCCCTGGGACCTCCAGCCTCTTGAGGGTTAGGCAACTTCTCTATATGTTTGGTCTTTTCATAGTGTTCTATATTTTTTGCATGTTGGGTCAGGAACATTTTGACTGGTTTATTGATTTTGTCAATCTCTCTTCCATCTCTTATATTCTGTTGGTGATACTTACATCTTTTTTTGTTGTTGTTCTCTTTCCCTAGGTTTTCATTTACAGGATTTCTTCAGATTATGTTTTCTTTATTGCTCCTATTTCTACTTCCAAGTATTGCACAGTTTTATTCATTTCCTTCACCTATTTGATTCTATTTTCCTGTATTTCCTTAAGGGGTTTATTCATTTTCTCTTTGAAGGCTTCTATTGTCTTCATAAGATTGAATTTAAGATAATTTTCTTATGTTTCAGATGTCTTAGGATACCCAGGGCTTGCTGTAACAGGATTGCTGGGCTCTGGTGGTGCCATATTGCCCTGTGTCTTGTTGATTGTATTCTTATGCTGTCCAGTAGTCCCTGATTCTCCTTGGTGTTGGCTGTATGTTTCTCATGTCAATAGAAAGCCTCAGGGAAGCAGGAAGAGCCTTTGGGCTGTCAATGGAGCTCTGGAAACAGCACACTGCTCACCTCTGCAGGATGTGTCTTAGGTGAACCTGATGGTTTCTGGGATCCTACAGGCCTCCTCTGGAAGGGAGGCAGAGTCATGGGCCTGATGATAGAGCTCAGGAAACCTAATTGTAAAATCTTATTTCTTTTAGTCTAATTTGTAGTAAGTTAACAATATCTAAAAATCATGTGGAAATGTTAAAATACCTGTAATTATATAAACATTTAATGTCATTATCTGGACTATTTTAAAACTATTTTAACAATTTTATCAAAAACTTTGTTATTATTTCATAGTTCAATGATTTATGAGATATTAATTACAATTTTTATAATTGGTTTTACTAGTGTATTTGGACATGCTTGCATTTGTGTATGAACACATGCAAGTATAAGTATCAAAGTACACCTTAGAGGTCAGAGTATAACTCTTGACAATCAATTTCTTCCTACCATAGATTCCAAAAATCTAATTCAGCTATGCTGGCTAGTGCATCAAGCACTTTTAGCCATCTTACCATCTCACTTACCCAAATTACTCTTTTTTACTGGATATTTTATTTACATTTCAGATGTGATCACCTTTCCCCATTTCCCTCCCACCGAGGAACCCCCTATCTCATTCCCCCTCCTCCTGCTTCTATGAGGATGTGCCCCCACCCACCCACTCCTACCTCTTCACTCTCAAATTCCTCCACACTGGGGCATCCAGCCATCACAGGGCCAAGGACCTCCTCCTCTCCCACCTATGCCACCCTCCCCTACATATACAGCTGGAGCCATGGGTTCCTGCCTATGTGTTCCCAGGCTGGTGGTTTAGACCCTGGGAGCTCTGGTTGGTTGGTATTATTGCTTTCCCCATGGGGCCACTAACCCTTTTAGCTCCTTCAGTCTTCTCTCTCACTCCTCCATTGGGAACCCCATGAATAGTTCAATGGTTAGCTGTGAGCATATACACCTGTATATGTCAGGCTCTGGCAGACTTTAAGGAGACAGCTATATCAACATTCTGTTCTCTAATGCAGTTGTTCCTTCTAATTCAAATTATTTTTATTGCTATAAATCATGATGTTCAAAAACAAAGGCCAAAAACCGTGGAGATAGAGTGGAACAGTGTGCCAAAAATAGCACCCTTTTAATTCTACTTTAAGTGTAGATACACACATGGTTTTAGATGAGTTGTTTTGCAGCTTGACTTATTTCATATGTCTTAGAAATGCATTTTGAAAATGTATTTATACCTCAAATGCATGGCATGGCTTACTGTTGACACTATTGTTTTGATTGCATTTTGAATTTTGATTTTATGCAACAGTATCACACATTCTAGAAGCAAGTAAATTAAGACTTTGTAGCAATGTTACCTAACAGCAGTGAGTATAGGGAAGACCTACATCTTTGTTTCTAATATCTTTCTCCCCAAAAGATCTTGAATTCTTTGGGCAAATAAAACTTGGTTCGACACTATCCTAATATAAGTCTATAAAATACAGCACTTTCAAAAATTAAAAAGGTAATTCACAATCATGGTGATACTGAAGGGACATTGAAATCCACTGAAAGATCTTGCAATGGATACACTGGGACAAGCTGAGAAACACCATCAAGTAGTGTAATAAATATCCATAAGTCCACACTGTTGAATGACTGCACATAACCAAAATATATCCAAAATATATAATGCAAAGGAGGACTATTAGCAGTATAATAGCAGATACCCATCAACAAATGCAACTGTCACTCACTGATCAGCAAGCACTCCGTACCATAATGCTGATAATTGATGATTTGCTGTGTGAAAAGGATAGTCACTTTTCTCTCAGATGAGGAAGCTATGAACCTGTTTGACTATGAAATAAACATCAGACAAATCGCACTCCCAGTCTGTTATATAAAATGCCTGGCCACCCTAAAATACAAGTGCAATAAAAAAAAAAAAACATCTGTAACTCAGAGCCAAGGGTAATATTGTGATACCTATGTGAAATGTGTTCTTGGTAGAAAAAAATTAGTCCTTGAAAAATAAACCTGAAAAAATGAGGACTTAAGAAAATGTTTAAAAAATAATTAAAGGTTAAATAGAAAAATGTTTACATAACATTCAACTAGAAAAAGAGCATTTCAATAGGATATAAGAAGTACTAGCCATTAAGAAGAGATAAATAAATAATACTACCTTAAGACATAAAACTTTTATGGATTACAGAGCCTAATTAAAATGTTAAATAAAAGGTATTTTATAGAAATTATATTCATATATACATATAGAAATTATTTATAAAAGTATAGACATTGTAGAAATATTTCTGGTACTAACTCCAATATTATATAAAAAAAGAACTATACAAGAATTGTTACAAATCAGTACAAAGAAAACAAATGAATATGGGCAAATCTGACATACTAATAGTTCAAGAATGTATTTTTCAATAAAAGAATAAAACAACCAATACAATTTCTAAATGGTTAACATAAATGTGAAAAGGATTTTAACATCTTTACTCATTGGGAAGACACAAGTCACATCTAAGGAGGATTAATAATAGTTCAGTCCATCAAATATGTTAATTTTGTGATGAAAATGTGTATACTTTGTGATAATTCATCAAATTTTAAACTTTAGGTCTGTATGTTATTCACTTTGTATATGCACTTTATGAACAACCTATCAAAAATAGCAGATGGGATGTCAATTAAAATTAATGATGCATGTAAAAACTTAAGGAAATATGGTAATTAGTCAACTAATTTACAAACAGTTTGAGAGGAGGTACTCTGTGTGGACAGATAAAACTGCTTTCAGCAGTATTAGGTTATTAAATATAAATCCCAGTTCCAGGCTTGGGCAACCTTCCTAAGAGTAGTTGGCCAAGAAGTCCCCTAAGGTAATCAAATCAGTAGAGACAATACTGATTTTGCTGCCCAACTAGAAGATAAGCTTTTACTGATGAAAATGCTGTATGCACTAATCACAAAGCAAAAACAAAAATAATTCAGTTTAATCTGAAAATGGGATGGAAGCTTGCTGTTGTAAATCCCTCATATCAACATAAGCTTCTGTGCTATTAACAATAATAAAGAAAAGTACAAATGCTATCAAGAGGTGAGGGGTAAAGAAGGGCATGGAGGGACTTTGAGTGAGGAAAGAGGAAGGCCTGGGAAGTTACATGAGTATATTTTAATTTTAAAAAGTAAAAGATGGCAGATAAAACAACATGTTCAAATTTTCTCACATTGGAATTTAGGTACTCTAAAACGAATGGATTATTTAACTAAGAAAATCTCTCATCACTGTATTACTGATTTTTACAAAAGAGAATGAAATGACCTTGGCTATAATTTAACATGCGTATAATGCCATATTACCTAGAACATTAAACTAATCATGAAAAGTTATTTCAAATTTTCACCCTTTGTAAGTTAGTCCATTCAATATCCTATTTTCAATTCAATGCCATATTAATACATGCTGTGTGGGAGGGGGTGCATTTATGTGTTCATGGGTGTGTGCAAGAATGTATGCAAGCACATGAAAGACTGAGATCTATGTGTCATGTCTTCCTCTATTAATCTCCAGAGAGTCTCTCAATGATCCTAGAGTTCATTGATTCAGCTAGACTGTCGGGCCAGTCAGTTCCAGGGAGCTACTTATCTCAGCTACTGCTTTCTGACTTATCTTTTGCTGCTGTGTTATTTTCCCCATTGCTGCTGATTCGTTTGCTGATATTAGAATCACTGTTTCCATTCTTCTAATGAGAACTAAGGAAGTCTGCAGATCTTCACTTTCAATCTGGACTACAGAGGCATTCAGACTCAAGGACACAAAAACTACTTCATACTCAGTCTCATGTCAATTACAAAAAGCTGTTGTTCCCATTTTGAGCTTATAAGCTGATCTAACAAATTCATATGTATGTTTTCCTTCTATCCACTCTCTTTTATTAAGGCAGTGATTCTCGGTCTTTCTGATCTGCAATCTTTTAATACAGTTCCTCACTTTGTGGTGACCCCCATCCATAAAATTATTTAGTTGCTTGTGCGGTGATTCACAGCTGCAATTTTGCTACTGTTATTAATTGTCATGCAAATATCTGATATGCAAAATATCTGTCTGACATGCAGGATATCTGATATGTGCACCTCCACAAGCAGGTTGCAACTCACACGTTAAAAACCACTGCTCTAGAGAATTCTGATACATACAACATATGAATATCATCATTGAATGTCAATTGATCACAGTATTTAAGTAGTATGTGTAATATCCTGGCTTCAATTTCAAGGCCAACAAAAATACTGTACTAGTTTTAAAATCATTTTTATTAGATGATTTCCTCATGCACAGAAGCTGACTCCAGTCTTCATTGGCTCTCAGAAATCTTATGTATCACAGTTTATAAATAAATATTTAAAATGAATGTATACAAATATCAGTGAAAAAACTTTGAAATAGTTTTAAAGCTTAAATTCACTTTTTTAAAATATTGCATTATATATTTACTTCAATATAAAATTAAACATGCTATAGAAACAATATAATTGGACTATCCTTTGTAGGTGCAAAATATAAAGCCAATATAAGAAAGAAAGCCAATATAAGTTGGCTTTCTTTCATGAGCACATTCCTCTGAATGAACTTAAGTGTAATGTAAGAGATTATTGTTACTGATCTTTACATTATCTTTGATCATCAAGTAATTTGTAGAGAATTCATTGATCTTGATTCATATCTAGTATAAGTAGCCAAATTAACACAATGAAATACATTTTAAAATACTTGTGATGCTATATAGTAGTTTTATAATAGCAACTTCACTAGAGTTTTTAATATTAAAACAAAGAATTATTTCCTCAATTATTTTTCATGTTTCTCTCATATATTACATGCCTACCACAGGTTCTCTTTCCTCATCTCCTTTCAGTCCCTCACTCCACCTTCCATCTCCCCCAGATCCATTCTGCCTCCTTTCCCTTCAGAAACAGGCAAAGCTTTCAGAGATGACAACCAAACATGGCGTATCAAATTGTAATATGACCTGGCACACTGCTTCATATCAAGGCTGGACTAGGCAACCCAGCAGGAGGAAAATGGTCCCCAAAACAAGCAAAGGGGTCAGGGGCAGCCTCCACTTCCACTGTTATGAGTCCCACAAGAACATCAAGCTACATGCTTATAACATATATGCAGAGGACATAGTTCAGTCCCATATAGGCTCCCTGATTGTCAGTTTAATCTCCTTGAGCCCCTATGAGCCTGGATTCTGTGAGCGTTTGTCTTGTGGCGTCCTTTTCCACTCTGTGTACTCCAGTCCTTCCTCTACCTCTTTGTAGGATTCCCCAAACTCTGCCTAATGTTTGGCTGTGGTTCTCTTCATCTGTTTCTACCAGTTGCTAGGTGAAACCTCTCTGATGACAATTAGGATAGGCATCAATCTATGAGGATAACAGAATGTCATTAGGCATCATTTCATTGACTTTGGGGGACAGTCATGTTTGGTTCTGTTCTGGGCCTCTGAGTTATCCAACCTCTGGTTCCTGGCACTCTAGGCAGTGTCAGCTGCAGGCTCCATCTCATGGCATGGGTATTAAGTTGGACCAGTTATTGCTTGGCTACTCCTGTGAACTCTGTGCCACTTTTACCCAAGCAAATATTTCAGGCAGGATAAATATTAGGTTGAAGGTTTCATGTCTCAGTTGGCATCCCAATTCCTACTTTGGAAGCCTTGCCTGGTTACAAAACTTGGTTGGTTAAGGTGCCATAATCCCCATTTCTAGATGTCTTCCCTAGAGTCACCTTTATAGGTTTTTGGGAGCTTACATTGCATTAGATTTCCATCTCACCCCTGAATTACTCCCAGCACCAGTAGTTTCTCCAAGTGTTCTCTTTGCTCCATCATCCCTTGAAATATTCCCTCCTGTTTCCATCCACAACAGCCCAAAGTCCACCCATGAAATCTATTTCCCCTTCCCTGGAAGATCTATGTATCTCCTCCCCCTTGAGGCCTGCTTGTTACTTAACCTCTCTGGATCTGTAAATTTTAGCATTATTTTCTCTTATTTTACAGCTAATGTCCACTTATAAACAAGTACATACTATGTTTTTCTTCCTAGGTCTGGGTTACCTCACTCAAGATCATCTTTTCTAGTTCCATCCAAATTTGTCTCAATTTTTTATGATGTTAGGTTTTAAGAGCAGACTAATACTCCATTGTGTAAATGTGCTGCATCCTCTTTTTGTAATGTTACTTAAATTCTAGCAATGTAAGAATATTTTTCAATGATGTAGCTTAGTGTGAACGCTCTTTTCCATCCATTCCATGGTTGAGGGACAACTGGTCTCCATTTGTCACTATTATGTATAAAGCTCCAATGAAGTAGACCAGTACCCAATTTTCTGAGAATTTCCAAAGTGGATCTTCAAGAATTCACTCAAACCAACAATGGAGGAGTACTCGTTTTGCTCTACATCTTCTTTAGCGTGAGCTGTCACTTGTGTTTTTACCTTAGTCATTTTGACAGGTGTAGGATGAAATCTCAGAATCATTTTGATTTGCATTTCTGTAATGGCTATGAATGCTGAACATTTCTTTAAGTGCTTCTTGACCATTTGAGGTTCCACTGTTGAGAATTCTCTGTTTAGAGCTGTACCCCATTTTTTACATGGGTTATTTGGGTTGTTAGTGTCTAACTTTTTTTGAGTTCTTTATGTATTTTGGAAATTAGCCCTCTGGTCAATGTGGAGTTGGTAAAAATATTTTACCATTGTATAGTCTGCCATTTTGTCTCATTAAAGGTGTCCTTTAAATACAAAAGCTTTTCAGTTTCATGCAGTCCCATTTATTACATTTTTTTTCTTAGTGCCTGTGCTGTTGATGTTCTCTTCAGGAAGGTATCTCCTGCATCAATGAGTTTAAGGCTATTTCCCACCTTCTCTTCTACCAAGTTGAGTGTTTCTGTTTTTATGTTGAAGCCTTTGATTGACTTTGACTTGATCAGTATGATAGATATGAAACCATTTGCATTTTTCTACATGCAGACACCTAGTTAGACTAGCACCATTTATTGAAGATACTTTGTTTACAATGCATATTTCTGGCACCTTTATCAAAAGCCAGGTGTCCATTGGGTGTGTGTATTTATATCCATGTCTTCAATTAAATTGCATTGATCAAGCAAATTTTTAATGCCAATACTATGGAGGTTTTATTACTACTGCTCTGTAGTAAAACTTGAAATCAGAGGTGGTAAGACTTCTAGAAGTTCTTTTATTATACAAGATTGTTTTCATTATCCTGGGGTGTTTTATCCTGAGGTGTTTTTGTTTGTTTGTTTGTTTTTGATTTTCCATAGGAAGGCGACTGTTGTGCTTTCAAGGTCTGCACAGAATTGTGTTGGAAGAGTAGTAGGGATTGCATTGAATTTGTAGATTGCTTTTGGTAGGCTGACCAATTTTGCTATGTTAATCCTGCCAATCCATGAGCATGGAAGATTTCTCCATCTTCTTATATTCTCTTGAATTTCTTTCTTCAAAGACTTGAAGTTATTGTCATAGAGGTCTTTCACTTGCTTTGCTAGAGTTACTTGAAGACATTTTATACTATTTGTTATTATGTGATTGTGCTATATCCCTGATTCTTTCTCAGACTGCTGCTCATTTGTGTATAGGAGGGCTACTGAATTTTTTATTAGTTATTATTTTATCCAGCCATTTAACTGGAGGTGTTTATATGCTTTAGAAGTTCTTCGGTAGCCAGGCAGTGGTGGTGCATGCCTTTAATCCCAGCACTTGGGAAGCAGAGGCATGTTGATTTCGGAGTTTGAGGCCAACCTGGTCTACAGAGTGAGTTCCAGGACAGCCAAGGCTATACAGAGAAACCCTGTCTCCAAAAACCAAAAAAAAAAAAAAAAAATATTCTTTGGTAAACATTTTGGTGTCATTTATGTATACTGGCATGTCATCTGCACATAGAAATATTTTGACGACCCGCGGGTGCGAATCCAACTCGTTCCTGCGCGTATCCTCCCGTGTCTCATGGGAAAAAAAACAAGTAAAAAGACGGGTGGTAGTGGCACATGCCTTTAATCCCAGCACTTGGGAGGCAGAGGCAGGCAGATCTCTGAGTTCGAGGCCAGCCTGGTCTACAAAGTGAGTTCCAGGACAGCCAGGGCTACACAGAGAAAGCCTGTCTCAAAAAAACAAAAAAAAATTTTTTTTGACTTCTTCTTTTCCAATTTGTATCCCCTTGATCTTCTTTAGTTGTCTTGTTGTTGTAGCTTGAACTTCAAATACTATATGGAAGAGATATAGAGAGAATGAACAACCATGTCTTTTTTTCTAATCTCAGTTGGAAAGACTTTGATTTTGTCTTCATTTAATTTATTTCATTTATTATATAGGTTTGGTATAGGGTGCCTTTATTGTGTTTAGGTATGCACCTCATATCCCTGATCACTCCAATACATATTTTATGAATGGGTGTTATATTTTGTCAAAGGATTTTTAAGTATTTAATGAAATGATCATGTTTTTATTTTCTTTAAGTTTGTTTATATGATTAATTATATTGGCAGATTTTTTATATTGAATCAAATCTACATCTGTAGGATGAAGCCTACTAGATCATTGCAGATGATATTTCCAATATATTCTTGGATTTGGTTTGCAAGTATTTTATTAAGTAGTTTTGCATCTGTGTTCATAAGGTAAATTGGTCTGCAACTCTTTTTCTTTGTTCTATCTTATTTCCATTACTTTTTTATTTATTCGCTTTATATCTCAATCACTACACACCCCACATTCCCAGTATTACACATACACTGTCTCTCCCCCAAGCCCCTCCCCTTCTCACCTGAGAGGGTGGATTGCCCTCTGTGTATCCCCCAATGCTGGCACATCAAGTCTCTGCAGGGCTAGGCACATGCTCTCCCACTGAGGCCAAACAAGGCAGTACAATTATGGGGAATGGAATCCATAGATAGGCAACAGCTTTAGGACAGCCCCCACTCAAGTTGTTGAGGGACCAAAATAGAAGACCAAACTGAAAAACTGCTACATGTGAGCAGGGAACCTAGGTCCAGCCTGTGTATGCTCTTTGGTTGGTAGTTCAGTCTCTGAGATCTCTCAGTGCTTCAGGATATTTGACTCTGTTGGTCTGCCTATTCAGCTCCCTCTGCAGCTCCCAGTCCTTCCTCCAACTCTTCCATAAAACTCCCTGAACTCAGTCCAATGTTTAGGTGTAGGTCTCTGCATCTGAGTAAGCTGCTGGGTGGAGCCTCCCAGATGACAGCTACACTAGACTCCTGTCTGCAAGCATAACAGAGTATCATCAATAGTGTTAGGAATTTGGTGCTTGTCTATAGGATGCATCTCAAGTTGGGTCAATTACTGGTTGGCCATTGTCTGCTTTGAATATCAGGATGACTGTGGCCTCATAAACTGTATTTGGTAATATTCCTTCCATTTCTCTCTTGTGGAATAATTTAAAGAGCACTGATATTAGCCTTTATTTGAAAGTCTGGTAGACTGCTGTACTAAAATATCTGGCCCTGGGCTTTTTTTTTTTTTTTTGCTGCTGTGTTTGTTTGGTTTTGGTTTTTTTGAATCAAATATGGTTTAGTTTGTTTTGGGTTTTTGGGAATACTTTTAATGAATGCTTGTTCAGTAGGGTTTATAAGTCTATTTAAATTTTTTATCTGATCTTGTTTTAATTTTGGTAAGTGGTATCTGTAAAAAAAAAAAACTTCATTTCTTTTAGATTTTCCAATTATATAGAGTAGAAAATTGTTTCTAAAATACGACCAAATAATTTTGGACTTTATCAGCTAAGCTTTGTAGTATACTAGGTTTGATAACAATCTTCATTTTTCTTTTGACTAAAACTTTTAATTACCTTTAATTAAAATTATTAAATCAATTACTGAGAGGCAGAATTATTTTCATTAACTCCTTTTAGTCATATACTACTAAAATAGCATTTTGTTTTATGATATAGATATGACATTAACATTTCTCATTGTCCGTGTTGTGTTAGTTACCTTTTGGATAATGTGATAAAAATGTTTTCACCAAAAGCAACCAATAGATGCATGATCTTCTTTGGGTTTGGGAATCCAGAGGAGTTCATAATCACAAGAAAGGCAATAGGCTGGAACAAAAGGTAGGTTGATTATATTTTGGCACACAGGAGAGCAACATAGTAAATATGAAGTAGTGTGAAGCTATACACATTCAAATCCCACCACTAGTGTTGTACTTCCTTCAGCAAGACCCCAAGTCCTAAAATTCCAAAACCTCCACAAAGAGTGTCAAAAGCTGGGGACCAGGTATTTATGTACATGTGTGGAAGAAGGGCATTGTTCATTCAAGTAACCACACCTTGGAAACATCCATCCATCAAATCACTTGTCCTTTATTCATAATTACCAAATTTCCCTATTAGTTACACTTCTCACATTTATCTGTTTCCTTATCTGATTCATAGATTAAAATAATGTTTCATAAGGAAATCACTTTGTATTCTACTTCATAATTCTATCTCCGAAAACATAACTATTAGTACGAAAGTCAAAATACATTGGCTTTGATGTTCCTTTTAAAACAAGTAAATTCCCATTGATACAAACGATTTCTTCAATTCGCATTGAAAAGTGCTGCCTGTCTTGCTTCGTCCATCGGACTGATTAGTAGAAAAGGAGAAAATATTTACTAAATGGCTGTAAATACAATGAAATGTTACATATAAACATGAGCTAGTGATATTTATGCTATTTTTATGTATACCTAAAGAGTCATACTGAATGATTTCCAAATGAAATGACCAATTGTTTAGTAGTATGTACACAGACAAATTTATGATAGCTTATAAGACACAGCACTGTGTAATCAAATGTATAAGCTTTTCTAAATGAATGCTTTTCAAAGCCAATGACACATCGATATCAGGGCACAAAACTAGGATGACAGAAATGATTAATTTTCACAATGAGGGCAAACTATGTTGACAAGGTAATAGGAAATTTGCATTTTTATGCTTTTCTCATATTTCTAATTTTGAGACTTCTGATGTATATTCCAAAGGCTTCCTTTTATTCATAATTTTAATGAATGAGATGTCATCAATAATTTTGATTCATGAACAAAAATGATTATTATTACATATATAAAATGTATAAATCCTTTGATTTGAGTTCCTAGTTTTAATGATTTCTTGGTTTCTTTGCTCAGTTCATGTGGAAGTAGCAATATAAGGTAAAACTCTAATGACCTGAAGAAAAACATATTGAGCTTAGAACTCTGTTAAAATGTGAAAATACTATGCACTTCCATAAATCATTGTTTGTATAAGAATGTGCACAGTATATTTATATGCATGTATTTGAAAATTGCACTTGAAAATTTGTTATTTGATGATTATTCTTATTTGTGCAAATATCAGATTCATTTGCAAAAGAATTACAAGTTGGTTAGTTGTGTAAGTTTTGCCAGTTACTCAGGGCACAAGGAGCAGAAACCAAGATTTGTTCAAAACAAATGGTATGGAGAAGCTAATGAAGCACAAGGAAGGAAAAGCTAACCAGCTTAGATCAAACAAGAGAAGAAAGAGATGATCATAAGACAAAACATATCAGCTTGCCTCTGATTCCTGAGTGCTATCTGCCAGACAAGAAATACAGAAATAAATGTTAGTACACAAGTCTGGGAGGAAAGTATGAGTTCACTTACAAAGAGAAAAGAAGAAGAAAGAAGAAGAAGAAGAAGAAGAAGAAGAAGAAGAAGAAGAAGAAGAAGAAGAAGAAGAGGAGGAGGAGGAGGAGGAGGAGGAGGAGGAGGAGGAGGAGGAGGAGGAGGAGGAGGAGGAGGAGGAGGAGGAGGAAGAGGAAAAGAAAAAAAAAGATGAATGGTATAATATACTCTACTAATGAGGTTAATAACCAAATCTGATATTGGTAAAGTTGCAAAGGAGTGAAACAGCCTTTGTAAACTATATACCCAAATATCTATAAAGAAAAGGAAGGAAAATACAATAACGGAGGCAAGACCCTATGGCCTAGAGAGAATGTTGAGTGGAACAGCATGCTTATTGCTCTTACAGAAGACCTGAGATGGGTTTCTATGACACCTATACTAGGTGGCTCACAACTACCTTCAGCTCCAGCTCAAGATCTAATTCCAACTCACATGCAATACCCTCTTCTATACACATAATTAATAGAAATAAATATGTTAAAATGAAGAGTTCAAGTGTGTCAACATTGTGAAGTTACCTAGCTAGCAAATATATTTATCATTGATCTAGAGAATGCTTACATTAATCTCTATTATTTTGGGATTTAAAATTCAAATTAATTGTCTTCCTACTGGGAAGATGGTTCAGCTGTTAAAAGCATCTGCCACCAAGTCTAACAACTTGAGTTCAAACCTGGAACCCAAATGATAAAGAAAGAGACAAACCTAAGGCTGCTGTCTTGGATCTACTTGTGTGATGATCCTAGTGTAACTACTATTTTTACATCTGATCTTTTCGTGGAAGGAATCCATTGGCCACAGTATGACCATTTCACCTCACTATCTCCCTGATTCTTTATGACATGTATTAGATTACGCTGAGTACTCATAAATAGAAGTGGAAAGTCTATAAAATATTTATTCATAAAGCATGTCAAAGCATTTTTATACCTTACAAAGAGGAATCACTAAGTTCAGTTGATAGATGCATTGTCAAAGGTGTCTCTTAGTAGTGAAAAGAGATCCTCAGAAAATCTATTAGTTCTCTTACATGAGTTGTGGCAACACCAATGCCAGGATCTTCTATTTACAACTTATCAAATGTCTCCATTAATAAAATAGCTGATAAATCTCTTAGAATAGATGACATTTATAAAAATCTATTCTACATTAATGATATTTTATGCATTTTGGCTTAATTATCAGTTATAGATTTCTTAGAGTACCAACTAGAGACAAGTGGTTTCACCAATAAGTATAGATATTTGGTTTTAAATGTAAAAACTTGTTTTGTGTAATTTTAAAGCTTTAAGCCATTATATAAAACTCCAACCAATCAAAATGCTGAGCTGTGGAGCCCATTTCTAATTGACAGACTTATGAAACACTCACACATAAGGCTAAGGAAATGTTGCAGAAGACATCCGGAAAGATGGTAAGGCCCAGAGGATGGGGCAGTTTTCTGTAAAAATCCGTCTCCTGCTAATATCAAAACTAAACATATAAAGTATCACCAACATGACTGTCTAAACATGAGCTGAAAACAACAGCAATAGGCATTCTAAAGTGAACAGGGGAAAGCCCATGAGACCTCAATCTTACAGAAAGAACTACAGGCAACCAAAGAATGCTGAGAGTAGAAAATTGATCTTCCACAGAGAACAGCATACCAATTGGTTATCCAATACCATATGGTCATCCCTGAAGATATAGTCATACAAATAACATTATAAGGACTGATTAGGTTCTACTTTTAGGTTAAAGAATATATATGTATATACATAAATCTATATGTATGTAGCAATAATTAATGAATAAAGAGGTTACAGATTTTGAGGAGTGCAAAAGGGGTATATGGGATTATCTGAAGGATGGTTAGAACAGGGAGAAATGATGTAATTATATTATAATTTCAAAAATAAATTATTTAAGATTTTTAAAATTCTTTCCATTATTCTTATACTATAAATAGTTCTGAAACTTTTGTGAGATATACTAGCAAAATTTCTCATTTAAGCTCAATCACAGATTTTCATAGGTTTATCTAGTGGTGTGAAAAACAAGATAACTACAGTGAAAATTAGAATATATTAATTGATAAAATATATGAAAGAACAATAGAAATGATTATGCTATATAGAAAATAGCACTGGCAATTTGATTTTGATATAATATGACAGAATGTTTTACATTTTAGTATGAACATTTGGAGCTCAACACTTTAAGCCATATAGTAAAAAAAAAGCATTTCATTAATCAGGCTATTATTTTATTCACTGAGCTGTAGAAAACAATTTCCAAAAGACATTTATCTGAATTTAGAATTCAAAACTTGAGAACATGTGCTCTAACACAGCTTTCTGGCAGCTTCAAAAATTTATTTGTATGATTTTGGAGGGAGGTAAGTTTTTGAAATCAGTGTAATAGTATTTTCTTAGAATAAGTTTGTTTTTATAGATTCTTCCATTATGGGTGCAACACCCAGCCTTCATATGCAAAATGAAAGTATTATTTTAAAAATTGAAGCTTATTTGGTAGATTATAAAATAAACAAATTGAACTGTAACTGAATACATATATATACTAATTTACCAAAACCACATAGATAAATTGAAGGTTTTCTGGAAAATACACCTACATACCTACAAGTGATAATATCACCAAGTTGCTGTTTGAAAATGAATGTGAATGCTCAGTTTTGTATACAACAAAGCAATATTTTTTTCAGGTAACATTGAAGCCTAGAAATTAGTGTAGAAGAGTTCAAGTGGCCATCTGATATAAAGTAAGATATACTTTAGTAATATACATGTTCAGCAATGATTTAGGATTTACTTACCATTGAATAAATATTTATTGATAAGATACAGTAATTAGTTTTTAAAGCCATAATATTTTTCAGTGTTGGCATTAGACCCAGCAAGGACAGTACCATAAGTTATATCCTCAACACCTAAATATTCACCTTAATTGAAACACTTCATAGACCAGTTTTGTACCAAGAACCAATTTTATTAACAATTGCCTCAATTACAGACTTGTTCATCCAATATATGTAAGCAGGATCTAGAGCAGAGAATGTTGCTATATTTGACTATTTTCTTTTCTCTGACCAGCTTTTCAAAATATCAAGATCACCAGGGAATGCCCCCATGCATCAATTACATATAAGTAAGTACTTAAAAATTACAAACAAGGTTGGAGATATGAATCTCTTTCTGGTGTGAATGAAGATTCCTAATTCAAAGAGCCAGAAAACATCTTCGACAAAAACATAGAAGAAAACTTCCACAACCTAAAGAAAGAGATGCCCATAAAAGTACAAGGAGACTACAGAACACCAAATAGATTGAACCAGAAAAGAAATTCCTCCTGTCACATAATAATCAAAACATTAAATGCAGAGAAAATAAGAAAGAATATTAAAAGCTGAAACGGGAAGAAGCCAAGTAAAAAATATAGGCAGACCTATCAGAAATAAAAATGCAAGACATATACCTAAACTTAATGAAAGCAATATATAACAAACCAAGAGCCAACAACAAATTAAATGGAAAGAAAATTGAAGCAATCCCACTAATATCAGATGCAAGACATGGCTACCCATACTCACCCTATTTATTCAATATAGTATGTTGGGAGCCGACCTTTAGCAGAAAGCAGCTAGAAAGCAGCTGTCCACATGCTAGCCACACCTCCAAGGCTTAAGTCATATACATGCACCTACAAGGGGCATGGCAAAAGTGTATAAATACCCTAGATTTCCCTTCAAATAAAGAGACTTGATCAGAACATCTGTCTTGTCTCCATTCCTTGCGTCTTTTCTCCTCATCCTCACTCTCTCTCCCTCTAGACCCTGACCGGAAGACCGGAGTGGCAGTTTGAAGCCAGGCAGAGTGGAGCAGGCCGCAATTTAGTAACTAACCAGGCTTTTTAAGTCTTTTGTCTCAAGCCAGGTAGATCGGAGCCGGTTACAACAATAGTACTTGACATTCTAGCTAGAACAATTAGACAACAAAAAGGAGGTCAAAGGATACAAATTGGAAAAGAAGAATTCAAGGTATCAGTATTTGCAGATGATATTATAGTATACATTAGCAACTGCAAAATTCTACCAGAGAACTCTTATACCTGATAAACAATTTCAGCAAAGTGGATGGATATAAAATTAAATCAAACAAAACAGTAGACTTTCTCTACACAAAAGATAAACAGGCTGAGGAAGGAATTATGGAAACAACACCTTTCACAATATTCACAAATAATATAAAATATCTTGGTGTAACTCTAACAAAGCAAGTGAGTGATCTGTATGACAGGAGCTTTAAGTCTCTGAAGAAAGAAATCAAAGAAGAAATCAGAAAATAGAATGATCTCCAATGCTCATGGATTGGCAGGATAAACAGTAAAAAATGACCATTTTATCAAAAGCAATCTACAGATTCAATACAATCCCCATTAAAATCCCGACTCTATTCTTTACAGAGTTAGAAAGAGAACTTCTCAAATTCATTTGGAATAACCAAAAACCCAGGATAGTGAAAACTCTTCTCAACAATAAAAGAACTCCTGAGGGAATCACCATCATGACCTCAAGCTGTACTATAGAGCAATAGTGATAAAAAAAAACTGCATGGTATTGATACAGAGACAGTCAGGAAGACCAATGGAATAGACCCAGAAATGAACCCACACACCTATGGTTACTTGATTTTGACAAAAAAGCCAAAACCATATAGTGGAAAAAATGAAAGCATTTTCAACAAATGGTTCTGGTATAACTGGTGGTCTGCATGTATAAGAATGCAAATTGATCCCTTCTTATCTCCTTGTACAAAGCTCAAGTCCAAGTGGATCAAGGACCTCCACATAAAACCAGATATGCTGAGTCTAATCGAAGAGGAAGTGAGAAAGAGCTGCAAACACATCAGTACAGAATTCAACAAAGAGTTTTCAACTAAGAAATCTCAAATGGCACCTAAAGAAATAAATGTTCAACATTCTTAGTCATGGGGGAAATGCAAATTAAAACTACCCTGAGGTTCTACCTCACACCAATCAGAATGGTTAAGATAAAAAACTCAGTGGATAGCAGATGTTTGCTTTGGTGAGGATTTGGAGAAAGAGGTATACTCCTCCATTGCTGGTGGAACTGCAAGCAGATACCACAACTTTGGAAATCAATCTGACAGTTCCTCAGAAAGTTGGAAATAGTACTACCTGAAGACCAAGCTATATCACTCTTGGGTATATACCCAAAAGAAGCTCCAACATATAACAAGGACACATGCTCTACTATGTTTATAGCAACCTTACTTACAATAGCTAGAAGCTTGAAACAATCCAGATGTCCTTCAACAGAGGAATGGATACAGAAAGTGTGGTACATTTATGCAATGGAATACTACCCAATTATTAAAAATGACAACTTCATGAATTTTTGTCAGCAAATATATGGAACTAGAAATTATCATCCTGAGTGAAGTAACCTAGACCCAAGAGGGGATACATGGAAACACGGGGACAAAAAATAGACAGTGAAGGAAAGTCTATCCAGAGACCACCTCACCTTGGGATCCATCCCTTCTGCAGACAACAAATTCCTGCATTATTAATGATGCCAAGAAGTGCTTACAGACAGGAACCTTGTATAGCTGTCCTCCTGAGAGCCTCCACCATCATCTAAGACAGATGCAGATAATCACAGCCAACCATTTAATTGAAACTGGAGACCCCAATGTAAGAATTAGGGGAAGGACTGAAAGAACTGAAGGGTATGGCAACCCTATAAGAAGAATAACAACAACTAACCAGATCCACAGAGATCAAATGGACTAAACCACCAACCAAAAAGTATACATGGGTGGGTTCATGGCTACTGATACATATGTAACAGAGGACTGCAGTATCTGGCATCAATGGGAGGGGAGATCCTTGGTCCTGTGGAGGCTTGATGCTCCAACAAAGGGTGATGCCAGAGAGGTAAGGCAAGAGTGGGTGGAAGAGTGAGGTGGGAGTGGGTTGGTGGGTGGGGAAACATTCTGTTAGAGGCAAAAGGGGGAGAGGTTTGTAGAGGGGAGATCGCAAAGGGGAACAACATTTGAAATGTAAATAAATAATTAATTAATGAAAACAAAATATTTTGTAAATAAACACAAATATTTTATATTTTTATTTCTTATTATTTTGCAAAAGCATAGATTATTTAAAATTAATTTTAATTGATAAACTTTGCTTTATATCTAAACTAAAATATATGCTTACAAAAGAAAGTCTAGTATTACTAAAATAAAATTCATAAGCAAGTTATGTAAATCAGTAAGAAAGGAATAGAAAATTATCAAAATAACTTTTCCACTTTGAAAAAAGTATAGGTCTTAAATTTAAAACATTGATTTTTTTATGTTAATGACTAAACATATATCTGATCCGTAGTCCAGCATGTATTATATATTTTCCAGAATTGTTTTGGCAAAGATTTTAAAAACAAAACAATATTTTTTGTAAGTGTTATATATATGTATAAATATGGAGAGAGAAATAATAAAGACAAAGAAAAGAGATATAAGTTTATTTTAAAGTACCAATCAGGGAGTGTGCATTTTGGTTTATTCTTCCTTTAACCAACTCATCCTTTACTCAAGTCACTGGGAAATATAGGAAAGAGATTTTAAAACGTATCTGAAATGCTGAAGAAAATTGAAGAATGGTTCATTTTTTACTGTGAAGTTCTGATTTGCAAGTGAAAACATTGTCCACTGGCATTACCATCAATAAAGTCCTGAAAATGCTTCGAGAACTAGTGAACACTTGTAAATGACAGTGTTTAAGCAAAACCAAGTGATGAGCACACCTGGAAAACTGGGAAATTTTAATTGGTACAATTTTGGTAGAAGAAAGATGGACTAGAGAATTTCCAAATCATAAATTAACACTTTGGAGATTATTTTAATACCCGATAGTCTCAATATGTTTCCTGTCTTCCCAGTCCATTTTATACAGAATGTTTCCTTTCAACTGAATTTTTTTTTCTTCCATGATACCAGGCCTCAATCAGGGAAAATTTCTCCAAAGCACTGCCAGGGAGATTTTCCCATAGCAAACTAAATTATCAAATTTGAAAAGTCTATATGTGGACAATAGTTGAAATAGTCCAACTTCTTTTATCAATCTCTTTTTGTTAGGCATATCTTAATAAAATTTTTTAATCTTCATTTCAGTTCATTCTGGTCTCTGATTCTGGAGCCCTGTGTTGGGGAGAGTGCTGTGCTCCATCTGGCATCCAATGATATAGACCAAAAAAATTCTATTGTTTAAGTTTTCACATTAGGTATTCTTTTCTAAACAAGTGAAAGGATTATACTCTGACCAGGCATGTTGGGATTGATAACTAGAACCTACAGGCTTACTGTAGCAATTATATATCACAAGAGCATGGCAAAGAAAGATCTGGATGGAAGGGGAAAACTGAACGGCCTGTGTCACTTGGATTCAAAGGTTATTGCATTAGTTGAACTAACTGTATTAAGGAATTGATTTTTCTATCTACTCCTAAAATGCAATTATCTCCCTTTTTATTCTATTCTTTTTACCACTCAAGTCTGTTCCCTTCTCAGTATTTCCACCATCATGACCCCTATCAGAATCAAAACCACATTTTCATTGAACTATATTCCACTGGCTTCAAAACAGGTCTACATATTCTCAGGGCTTGGTACAAAATTATGTCTCCCCTTTTATTGAAAATAGATTATTTTCTCATATACTGTATCTTGATTAGGGTTTTCCCTCTCCCTATTCCTACCAGCAACCACCTACCATCCCACGCATTCCAATTAACTCTCATTCTGTCTCCTATTAGGATAGAGTGGGCTTTCAATTGATAGCAACAAAACATAAGAAAATAAAGACCATCACACTGAAGTTAGACAAGGCAAACCAACAGAAAGAAACGGAAACAAGAATCAGATACTGATTCATTTACACACTCAGGAGAACCAAAAGGTATGAAATTGAAAGCTATACACAGAGGAACTGGGGCAGCCCTATGCAAGCCCTGTGCTTGCTTCTTCAGTCTCTGTGAGTTGATATTAACTATACTCAGTTGATTCAGAGGGCTTTGTTCTCCTGATGTCCTCCATGTTCTCTGGCTCTGATACCTTTTCTACTTCCTCTTCCACAGGTTTCTCTGAGCTCAGGAGACATATTTGATGATACCTCTCATTTAAACTATCTCTCTCTCTCTCTCTCTCTCTCTCTCTCTCTCTCTCTCTCTCTCTCTCTCTCTCTCTCTCCCTTGTCTCTGAACTTGTTCCCATCTTGTTTGTGCAGGGGAAACTTTTCTGATAATATCTGAGTAAGGCACTAATACATGAATATAATAGAATATCATTGGGATTCATTTAGACCACTAGAATTTGGATTTATGTCTGTATCTAGACTCTGGTTGTTGGCCACCCAAGCATTGTCTGGTATGGGTTCCTTCTCATTGAGTGGGCCATAAGTTGAATCAAAGATTCATTGTCTACTCTCACAAGCTTTGTCACACCTAAATGTAAATACAGTATATTTTGCAGGCAGAACAACATGGTGCCATCGAAATCTAGCAGATTCTGTAGGCACAACACTGTAGATCACAGGTTCTGTTGCTTGGTTATTATTTACATTTCTCTTTTGGTAGTCTACAGAGTACCTCCATGCCAAAGACAATAGAAGTGAAGGTTCTATGTAGACACCAACTCAACTTCTAGATAGTCAAGGAGTTGCGTGGCTGTTGTCTTCAGCAATGGAAGCTTGCTGTCAGTTTGCAGAGTGCAACCTTTTATAGTGGCAACAGAATTTTTTGTTTGGAGAGTTTCTATGGTATCTCTTTGGCCAACAACACAGTTGGATATAACCCAGTCCCAGTACTGGAAGTTTCATTTGGTGATAAGAGATGAGTATTTGGGACTCCATCTCTCAATTATTTGAAGACCTCATGAGGATTGTCATCATATATACTTAGGAGATTTTCACTGCACTAGATTTCCACACTACTCCTCAAAAGCCTTGCGACTCTAGCTGTCTCTCCAGACATTCCCTCCATTAACCCCATTTTCCTCCTGCTCCCCACCTGATCCTCCATTCCCCCAACCCTGACCCAGTTCACCAGAGAAATCCATCCTATTTCCTCTTTCCAGGGAGATCCATGCATCCTCAAGAACCCTACTTGTTACTTAATCTGTCTGTGTCTGTGGACTGTAGTGTGATTGCCTTTGACTTTAGACCTAATATCTACTTATAAGTAAGTACATATTATGTCTTTTTGGCTCTTGGTTAGCTCACTCAGGATGACTTTTTCTAGTTCCATCCATTTGTCTGCAATTTTGATGATGTTATTTTTTAACAGCTAAATAATACTCCATTGTATAACACATTTTCTTTATTCATTCTTTGGTTGAGGGTCATCTAAGTTGTTTCCAATTTCTGGCTATTATAAATAAGCTGCAAAGAAAATAGTTTAGCAAGTGTCCTGTCCTTGTGGTAGGATGGAGTGTCTTTTGGGTATACTCCCAAGGGTGCTAACAAATTCTCTACTATACTACCAATGCCTTTTATGGACTGCCTTGTGCTTTCATTTCCAATATTATCTTTGCACCCAGATTCCCTTCATTTTCTCTGTTCAAGAGTGACAATAACTTGTGTGTGTGTTTGTATGTGTATATGTGTGTGTGCATATGTAAGTGTATGCATGTTCTCAGTTTATGTCCTCTAAGGAATTTATGAATAAAGGAGTTTATAAATGATCTATAAAATAAATAATTACATTGTAGCTTTTAAATCACCTCTTATGTGACTACATTAGGTACTTTTCTGTTGCTGGGATAAAATATCATGAAAAAAAGTGACTTAAGGTAGAAGTTTACTTTGGTGTATGCTTCCTAGTGAGTGACAGTGCATCATAGTGAATAATCACAGCAGCAAGCATAAGGCATAGTTTCCAGGACAGGAAGCTAAGAGCTCATATTCTCAATCACAAGCAGGAAGCAGAGAGAGCAAACTAGAAATGATACCAGGCTTAAACTCTCTGGGTCCACCTGCAGTGACATACTTCCTCCATAAATGCTGCACCTCCCAAATCTCCAGAAACAGAATCACAAACTGGGGGATCCAAATGCCTGAGACTCTAGGGAATACTTCTTATTTATATCACCAGAGTATCCTTTAGATCTTAAATATAGTATATTGAGGCATGCCCAATTGAACCGTTGACCATTCCAGTTATATATTTCTTCACAGCATCTATAAAAATTTGATATTAAGTTTCTTTGCGTATGTGGTTGACTTTATTTAACCATCATCAGATTATAAGTTTCCTAAAGGCAAAGCTTGCATCAAAGTTTTCCTGTCGTTGTAATTTCAGATACTAGCACATTATCTTGAGCATATACTATGGATGGAAAGAAAACAATTAGGTGACCATATGATGTAAGGCCAGTCGATGATACTCTCTGTGAGACAGAATTTTCATCTGTAAAAGACAAAGGTGAAAACAGACTACCCAAATTGGCTTATTAACATATCAAAAGATACAGTGGTGTTGTGTTTGTGATATAGTAAAGAAAACCATACCAACCCTGGAATGGTATTGACAAAGAAGTTACAAGTTTCATGGTCATAATGAGCTATATGAAAGTAATTAAGCAATTAGTATGCACTAGGCTCTGTTTTATGCATTATTTCAATGAAGCTTTTCAGCTGGAGGTTTGTAGAATCAATATGCTTGGTACATATAAAAAAGCACATTCTCTCTCTCTCTCTCTCTCTCTCTCTCTCTCTCTCTCTCTCTCTCTCTTTCTCCATTTGTTGTCCCTCCTTTCTTCCCCTTTCACTATTTGTTTCTGAGATATCATATCAAATTACAATGTGGCTTAATATATTACAAAGTGTCACACTAAGTTTCAGTGATTAACATAAACCCTAATGAAATCTGATAGCATTTCCTTCTGTATATAACTCATATCAGTGGACCTGGTTATGGACCATTGTTAATGTACTATTTTAGTGCAAAATTTAACTCCTGTATAATTCTTTCCCCAGTCACCTTAGTTAATGAATTAATTCCCTTAAAATGTTTTTTAGGTCAGCCAATTCTCAACTCATTTTACAGATGAAGGAACAAAAACAATGAGATTTCCTTAATGTCATAGCTGAGTCACAAAACCCTCAATCTAATACACCTTGGGGATATCAACATTTTGAAGTCTTTTAAGGACATCTTACTCAGTTCAGTAGCTCAGTCTGTGATCAGGAAGCAGACAAGACTGCAGCATGAATGAAAAGACTCAAGGTCAGACAGACATAGTTGTCGCAGCTCTAAGACATTTGTTCCTTTTGGAATTAGTTCATGGTAGCAGTGATATGTGTCAAACTATCGTACATTTTATATAATAGAAGTCACATTTATCTATCACCTGTGACTTCATAGCATTCACAGAAAACTCTTATTTTATTGGAGCCTAAGATTTCTCCAGCAACAAGGATTAGTATTATGGGCATATAAAATGGATGGCAAAACATATTACAGCTCCTATTTTCTTTTAGTATTTTATTATGGTGGCTTTTTAGCTCTATGTCACAATAACGTGAACAGGGACTTAGTTACATGCTGATTTCTGCTTTATTTCTTTTTATTTATACACAAAAAAAGAATTTGGAGTGTACAATATGTGTAAGTTATGGGGAATTATACTTTCCTATTCACTCTCTCTTGATTAACATTTCTCTAATCTGGTCAAACAGTATGTTACATTGTATTTAGTAGAGAAAGGGATGGCATTACTATGGAAATAATATTCAACTGTGCAACTGGTAATGATAGGCTTTTATTTTTGTGGCTCCTCTTTGAGAAAGACAATATAAACATAACAATCCTGAATTCAACACACTGAATTGAAAGTTTTATTTTTTTAAGAAGCAATAACTTTTTAATAATAAATACTAGGCAAACCATACATCTACGTTTTGAAAATAGGTTACCATATCAATGACCATAAAATATCTTCATATATATGTATGTATCAAAGAAACAATACCAGTCTCAGGAAAAGTGATTACAAACCCATTCATGAAAAAAACTACAGCTAGTAAATTATAATGGAAGTATAAATTCAGTTGGAACAACAACAAAAAATACTAAATCTTTTTTCTACTCCATTACCCCATCACTTTCATTAATATCATAGAAGAAAGATACATTATTAAATCTTTAATAATAGGAAAAAATGTAAATTGATCAATCTAAATGATGTCCATAGTAATGTTTACTCAAAACGTCTTCCCTCATTCTTTGTTTATAATGTTCCAGGTATTCCAATATGGATATGTAAGTGGAAATCAAACTATTATTGAGCATATATTTAGAACATTTTTCTCCCATTAGTAAAAAATTAATTACTGTTGTTTTCCTTTAAAACCCTTCCATCTGAATATATGGTCAAATAAGATCATTTTTATGCATTATATTATACATACAAAATTCTCTAGTACCAGATACAATATGTCTAGTTCTTTTTAAATATGTAAATTGATTGGAAGTTTTTACATTGTTAAAGATTGGTAAATTTTTTTAAGGACCATGACTAATCCACTATCATCTTTTCCAAGCTTAAAATCAAGCAGAGAAACTAATCTTTAATTTTCTCTTTTCTCTCTTCCCCCTTCCCTCTCTTCCTCAGCTGTTGTTTAGGCAAACATGTTAAGGAGACTTTATCAGTGTAATTTCTGGCATTACTTTGAGACACCATCTCATAGCAAACTTTAGTCTCTTAAAATCTTTGTGCCCCCTCTTCTTGGGTCCAATAATGTTTTGTAGATATATCCATTGAGACTAGGTGCCACAATTCTATTCTGCATTTTGAATGGGGGGAGGGGGTTAGTATGATCTCTGTCTGTTGCAAACAGACTATACTTAACTTTGAAAATAAGGACACATGTTTATGATTACTGTTAGGTATTATACTGGCTCAAGTAAATTAGTGGTTGTAGATTTTCCCCCAATAACCACAACTTCACTAGCCCTGTATATGTGGCTAGATTCCCAGTACAGGCATGTTTTCTTTCTTGTTGAACAGAACTTCTATAAAATTAGAGAGCTGTTGGCTACCACTAAGCTATTTATGCCACCGCTCTGCCCTTATGATTATCATTCCATGTTGATTATTGTTGGTTTATAGACATCATAGATAGGTAGACTGTTGTCTGCTTTCTTCCTTTGGAAGATTGAGTGGTGCTTTCCAGTACAATGGAATAGTCTTCATGGCATATTGCCGATGAAGAAAATGGGGAAATGGGAGAGAGAGAGAGAGAGAGAGTGTGTGTGTGTGTGTGTGTGAGAGAGAGAGAGAGAGAGAGAGAGAGAGAGAGAGAGAGAGAGAAAGAGAGAGAGAGAGAAACTGTCATGTGGCCTGATAATTCTTCCTCCAAAAGCCAAAGATCATCCAATAGAACTTGTGACAACAGGCATGAGAAGCCCTCTTTGGAGTTGTTGGTCAGGGTTATCCACAAGACTCCCACAGCATTGCCCTTGGATACCCTATAAAGGTGGAAATTATATCCCTATTGCTAAAGACTCTATGTACTTCAGACACAGGGCCCAGAGGCCCTTAAGCTAGAACAGACTTGAATTATATTTTAATGGTTTTCCATCTAAGTTTTTTTTTTTTTTTTTTTTACCTACAGAAACTCAAATGTTTTTCTAGGTAAATACGACTATAATTTTTTAAAAATTTTGTTATTTATTTATTTATTTATTTATTGTAAACTCCAGATTTTATTCTCCTTTAGGTCCACCCTCCAACTGTTCTACATCCCACATCCCCTACATCCTCTCCAGCCCCTCCCTCCACAAGGATGTCCCCACCCCCACCCCCACCCCCATCCCACCAGACCTCTAAATTCCCTGGGGCCTCTAGTCTCTTGAGGGTTAGGTCCATCATCTATGATTGAACACAGACCTGGCAGTCCTCTGCTGTATATGTGTTGTGGGCCTCATATCAGCTGGTATATGCTGCCTTGCTGGTGATCCAGTGTCTGAGAGATCTTGGGGGTCCAGGTTAATTGAAAGTGCTGGCCCTCCTACAGGGTCACCCTCTTCCTCAGCTTCTCCAACTTTCCCCTAATTCAACCACAGGGGTCAGCAGCTTCTGTCTATTGTTTGGGTGCAAATATATGCATCTGACTCTTTAAGCTGCTTGTTGAGTCCTTCAGAGGGCAATCATGATAGGTGCCCTTTTGTGAGCACTCCATAGCCTCAATAGTAGTGTCAGGTCTTGAGGCTTCCCCCTGAGGTGGATCCTACTTTTGGCCTGTCTCTGGACCCTCTTTTTCTCAGGCTCCACTCCATTTCCATTCCTGTAGTTCTTTCAGACAGGAACAATTATGGGTCAGAGTTTTGACTGTAGGATAGCTCACCTGAAGCCCTGTCTTTCTGTTGGAGGTAAGCTCTACAAGTTCCCTCTCCCCCATGTAGAACATTTCATCTAAGTCCCTCTTTGAGTCCTGAGTATCTCTCACCTCCAAGGTCTCTAGTGCATTCTAGAGGGTACGCTCATTCTCCTACTTCCCGCGGTTGCATGTTTCCATTCTTTCTGCTGGCTCTCAGGGATTCAGTCCTTTTCACTCACTAAATACCAGATCATGTTCTGGTATTTAGTTCTTTCCACCCCCCACCACCTTTCCTTCCCAGGTCCCTCCCTCTCCCATTGTGGTTGCTTTCTTCTTCCTCCCAAGTGGGACTAAGACATCCTCACTTGGGCCCTTCAGCTTGTTGTAATTTTGGGTTCTTTTAAAAGTCATTCATATAGTTTTATTTGATGCTTAATATTCATTTCAGACAATTAAATGAAGTTGTTTCTGTTTTTATAATTTATTTTTAATTAAAGTTTGATTATACTATATTATACCTACTCTATTCTCTCTAACCTCTCCCATGTCTATCTGCACTTTTGTTTCAAAATTTATGGGGCTATTTTTAATTATTACTGTTTCATACAAATTTATAAATATAACCTGCTGAGTCTGTTTTGTATTGCGTGTATCTATACATGTTTAGAGCTGATCACTGAGTATTCTTTAACAAGTTAAGGGGCCTACTCATGGGGAAAATTAATACTCCCTCTCCCCCAACCTATCCACTCCTCCTTCATTTCTTTTTAGGAAAAAAAAAAACAGGCCTCCTATGGATAAAAAACAAATACCAAGTTGCAATAAAATTTGGCATTTTTCCTTATATTAAGGCTGGACAAGAAACCCAGTAGGACAACAGTCTTAAAAGCAGTCAAAAACATCAGAAACAGCCCCTGCTCCCTTTGTTAAGAGTCCCACAAAAACACCAAGATAAACTTTAACATATGTTCAGAGGGCCTAAGTTAGATCTGTACAGGCTCCCTGATTACTTGTTCAGTCTCAGTGAGCCCCTATGAGTCCAAGATTGCTGTAGTGTCTTTGACCCCTCTAGTTCTTACAATCCTTCCTCTCTATTTTCAGAATTCTCTGAGCTCTGGCTAGTGTTTGACTGTGTGTCTCTGAATATGTCTCCATCAGTTGCTGGATATAGCTTCTTTGATAACAACTGGGTTAGGCACCATTCTGAGTATGGCTTAATATCATGAGGCATCATTTTATTGACATATTTTTTTCTAGTCGTGTTTGGTTCTATCTTAGTTCTCTGGGTCATCTGACCTCTGGTTTCTGGTCCTGAAGGCATTGTCAGATGAAGGCTCCCTCTCATGACATGAGTCCTAAGCTAGAACAGTCGTTGGTTAACCACTCTAACAATTTCTTTGTACTCTAGCTCATTAGGCTGGTAGCAAAAATTTTAGATTGAAGGTTTTGTGGTTGAGTTGGTGTCCCAAACCCTCCACTGGAAATCTTACTTGATTAAAGAAGATGTCTTCCTCAGGTTTCATAACCTCCATTACTAGGTGTCTTAGATATAGCTAAGGTAACCCGAACAGATTCCTGGGAGTTTTCATTGTACTAGGTTTCCACCTTTTCCCTAAGTAAATGATATTTAACACAAGTATTTCTTTTTAAATTATTTTTTGAGATAATATAATTATATCATCTTGCCTTCATTTTTCTCCCTTCTGATGAACTCTTAGACTCTTTCTTACCCTTTCAAATTCATGACCATTTTCATTAATTTTGTTCCATGTATATATATGCATTTATATTCCTAAATATAACCTAGACAGTTTTATATGATATGATGCAATATCTTAGTGCTTACATAAAATGTACAAAAACTAAATTAGAATTTCATGTCTGTATTTAGAATAAATTATTACATGTGCACAATCACTTGAATCTGACAAGACTGACGATTGTAATTACATGTTATACTAGAAATCCAACATGTGCTTGGCACATCTTCCTATCTATATAAAAATAGTAACTTTCTGATAGGTAGAAGAATAGAAAAGTTAAATTTGGTCTAACCAAACACTTTTTAACCTAACAAAAGAAAAATTAAGCATTTTCCTGCTATAACTTCAAGGTTTAATTAATTAAAGAAAAATAAAATCTATTTATTTGATGTTGGGGAAATATCATTTAACAATATAATCCTTGACTCAGAACTAACTCATTTTCAGTGATTAAAATTCACATGTAGTTGGTAGCTGCCATACTGTATGACATTGACATCAGGATTGGGACAGTGAAATCTTTTCTGTTTTATGCAAATGTGTAGTAAATCTGAAAAAAAGAGTGTACCAAGCTTCATGCAGTTGGTAACTAATTGCATTTAGTCATCTGTGTCTAAGATAATTCTGTGTTAGCTAGGTATCAAATGCACAATGATAATGATTAATCTATTAATTAAATCTTAATATTACAGCATAATAGGGTTACTAAGTGTACATGGAAAACAAAAATCCATTAGAATAATCAATAATGTTTATTAAGAGCAAAGCAATGAAAACATTGCTTATATAAAATATTGAAGTGACCTGGAGCTACATGTCACCTTTAAGTTTTATAGTGTGTTCCAATGAGGTGGCCGAGCAGGTAAAGTTTCTTGCCTTGCAAACTAAGAACCTAAATTTGATACTTAAAACACACATACATTGAGAAAGATTAAATAAACTCTAGCAAGTTGTCGTTTGACTTCCATATTCACTACATGACCTGAACACATAAGCTCATATATAAACTATTAATAATGAGAGTAATGATAGCAATAATAGTAATAATACAAACAAAACTCAAGGAACCTATTTAAAGAAACAAAGTATTATTTGCATCTATTGTATTGCTAGAGCCTTAACCTAGAACTGACCTTAATACATGCATGTAATCAAAATTGTATGAAAGCATAAAAAAGGAGGGGGTATAGGATAGGGGATTCTAGGGAGGGGAAATGGGGAAAAGGGATGACATCTATTGTGGGGAGCTGACAGAAGGTGGCTATCATCCTTGCAGCCATCTTGACCCACATACCCTGACAAGAGACTTGTTTACAACAGCCTACAACAGTGGAGCACACTCTGATAACATCTTGTTTTAGATACCCAGGATTTTCCCTTGGGTGTGTGAGACTTAAAGGTGTAATTTAGAGATAAGACTTAAAGGCGTGACTTAAAGGCATGGCTTAGAAGTGAGACATATAAAAGGCAAGAGGCAAGCAGAAGAAATTATTAGACACTTGTACTTGGAAGAGTACTTGAGACTTGAGACTAGAGCTGGGAACTTGGAATTGGGAAAGAAACTAGCAACAAAGAACTTGGAGAAGGACTTGAGACTTACTACAGCAGAAACAAGGATTAGGACCTGAGACTCGGTACTAGGAACTAGGGACTTGGAAAGAGAGAAGAGAGACTGAAGAATAAATGGGATTGAATCACACTCTGTCTGGTCTCCATTCTTCGAGTCAGTCCTCACTCTCTCTCTTGCTGAACACTGACACGAGGACTGGAGCAGCTTGGGGCAGTGCAGGCTCTAACAACTTAGCCCCCAAGGCTTTTGGTAGTGTGGGTTCCAACATTGATAGAGAGGTCTGCGACATTTTGGCCCCCAAGCTTGGGACAGAGTGGTTCTCTACAATCTATATTGTAAATAAATAAAATATCCAATAGAAATAATAATAATAAAAGTTAAGAAACAAAACAAAGTATTATATAGGAATAGGAAATTCAACACATTTTCTTGGTACATTAACCAAAGAATAAGTAATATTATAGGCCTTTACTTCATTCTATAAGAAAAAAAAAACAAGTCAGATGGATTATGTAAAGAAAGAGAGAACTGCAAACTGTAAAATCAATATAGTCATTGCCCGAAGGAAGAAGCAGACAATGATCCAAGGTTTTATAAGTAAACATTTGCAGGGTTTCCTGTATAATATTAACATACTTTATACAACACAACTGACTATAATAAAGGAAGAAAATAAAAGCTGGATATAATAATACATGAATGTAATCTCAGCACCTGGAATATGACAAAATGTTTCAAGTTCAAAGATACCCTGAAATACATGAGAAAATTATAAATAAATTCATTTTATTATGGAATGGGGGTGTAGAGATGGTTTAGTGGTTAAAAGCACTTAATACTCTTTAGAGTAAACCCAGGTTCCCAACACCCACATCAAACTGATTACAAACAGGTGTAAAAGCAGCTCCAGGGGCTCTGATATCTTCTGGCCTCCCCAGGTACCTGTGCTCATGTGCACAAACCTACACATAGACTTACAAACATAATAGATCATTCAAATGGAAAAGATTAGTGAATGTATGTTCTACACAAATTACAAGTAATAAGCATTCTACACATGCACACACAGTTGATATAAATTAATAAGAGAAATTTGGCAAGCAGTATTTTAAGTAAATTAATGTAACAAACACAGTTCAGGAAGCATAAAATGCTAAACTTCACATTTGAATTTCAAAATAGATGTTTAAAAACTAGCATTTGACTTTATGACTAACACTTTTAAAAAATTCTGTTATTTATTTACATTTCTATCATTTCACATCCTCCCTGTGCCCCCTCCCACAGTCCCTCATACCATTCATTCTCCTACTCTTGGTCTCCAAGAAGATGCTTCTCCCAGCCAGCACCACCCCCCACCAACTCCCTGTGGCCTCAAGTCTCTGAGGATAAGGCACATCTTCTCCCACTGAGGCCAGAATAGGCAGTCCTCTGCTATAGATGTGTCAGGGCCTCATATCAGCTAGTGTACGCTGTCTGGCTAGTGGCCCAGTGGCTGACAGATCTCAGGGGTCCTGGTAAGTTAAGACTGCTGGTCTTCCTATGGAATCTCCTTTCCCTTCAGCATCTTCAATCTTTCCCCTAATTCAAGCATTGGACAGAAGTCAGGGACTGACACTGTTTTAAAATATAAGTATCATTTAATTTTTAATAATATACTATGGGTTCTTTCATATACAATTGATGGCAATATGTATTTATGCCTTCTAAGATGGCAATTTGGCAGTATTTATACAAGTATTATATTTCTTAACAGCCTTGAAATAATTCCAACAAACTGTTATGTAATTTATAAAAAATATAATATAAATAATCACCATTGAACACAGTGCTTTAAATAGTTAATGACAAATGAAAACAATCTGAAAGCCACAAGTAGGCTATTATTGAAACAAATGATTATACTTTCATTTATTAAATGCATTATGTTCCATGCAGAATTTTACCATGTAAATGTATTCAAGATACATTGTTAAATGGAAAACAAATGATAGAATATTGCATTATGTAATTAAACTTCATAAAACATATACTCTACATTCTTGTCAGTGTAGAGTAAGCCAGCTATAAGAGCCCTGGAGGTGGGAAACAGAAGACTGGGAGTTAAAGGCCAATTTGAGCTACACAATGAGACCCAATTTTAAAAACAAATAAAGCAGACTTGAAAGAATATCTGCCAAATGGTTCTTAGTGGTTACATTTGGAAGTTTTAAGAAAGTAAGTTATTCTTTGACTATTCCATACATGCAGGACACATTCCTGTCACATGCAGCCCACTACACTCCCAATCTCCCATCCTCCCCAACCAACTTACTCTCTTTCCACCAAATACCATAGCACCTGCATGTCATTTCCTTGTTTTGTTTTTCTTTTTGCTTCATGACCCACTGGATTTAACCCATGGCCTTTTCTGTGAATATGGGTGAGAAGCTATGGACTGAACCACTAGTAAGGCACCAGTGGCTGCATCACTTTCTCTCCTCCAGCACTGTACTTAGTTCCTTTGAATAGGTAGGGCCTCATAAGATCAGTCTCATATAGGGCCTGTGCAGGCAGATGTAACTGTTGTGAATTCCTGAGTGTCACAATTGTGTCATGCTCAGAAGACAGCCTCTCACAGCCAGCCCTCCTCACCCATTAATTGACCCTTGGCAGTAGCCCAGCTCGGGACATCACCATAGCCCTTATCCCTAAACCAGAAGTTACTTCCAATGGATAGTCATTTGCAAGTGAAAAATTAGTTTTCTCCAAGGGAATTTCATTGGATACTCAAACTACTTTTAAGGGTAGATTGCATATCCAGCAGTAAGGGAACTCAACAGCATTTTTGGAAGTTCCTTGTCTCATAATGTGCCAGGACATTTTCTTTCTAACTTCCTTATTCTTTTACTTTTATGTTATTTGTTTATTTTTCTATCTACTTAATTTACTCTGCATGTTTTTTGTATTTTCTGGCTTTATGTTTTAATGGAATTCCAGAGTATGTGAATGGAAGAGTGGTTCTTTGTGTATCTCCTTTTTGTGCCTGTAGGGTTTTTTGGGGGGAGGGGGGTGGGTTCTTTTCCTTCTGCTTGTTTTGTCCTATTCCAATTTATTTGCTTTTATTTTATTTTTATTCATTAGATGCTTGTTTGTTTTTTTAATGAGAGTCAGAAAGGGGGTAGATCCAGATGGGAGGGGAGGGGAGGAACTGAAAGGAGTAGAGGGAAGGGAAACCATAATCCAAATATATTTCATGAAAAAGTCCATTTTTAACAAGAGAATTAAAAAAATGCTTTCTAGGTGCTATCTGCTCCCTTTTCTAGAAGTCCTAACTAATTTCTTATCAAAAGTTAATGATATGCTTTAACCACTTTCCAAGTCCCAGAAAGTGATTTGTTTACAGCCAACCTGCAACTGCTACTACATGAGTGAAGCTTGTGAAGGCTTGCCATAATACATGACAATAGTGTTTAAATTTTTCCAGAGTCCATTGTGGTACAGCGGATATTTCACTTGGTGGATGTTACAGGTTTTGAATGGGAAAATATAAATTTGATAGTTCAGTTTCATGATGAAACTCTTCAAGATTAAATTAAAAATGATATAGAATACAATCATGGCATAGGTATAGTCCTTTTAAATTTTAGCAATTAACAATACTAAAATGCCATTAAGAAATCAAAGCATGTTGTATCCTAAGCCCATATCAACATGACTACAATTAAGAGATAGAAGTAGATGTGTATCAATGGATAAAAGCTGTTCCTGTAGAGGCACTATTTTATTTCTGGGACAATTTCACTTCGTTGATAGATGGGTTAAATAAGAGGCAATAACAGCAGTGGTGTAAAAGACCAATATCTCACTATGCGACTCCCAAACCCTGTTCTCTAGAGTGCTAGCATTTCAATCAGTCATCTGTAGCAATTTTGACAATGTCTTTATAACACTTAGAATGACTGCACAGGATTTATGTACCATCCATATCTCTGCTGAATACTTCTCATTTTATTCTTTGGTGTAATAAAATTGTTCATTCAGTTTCCTGTAAATTAAATGAATAAGAAGGAGGAGGGGGAGCAGGAGGAGGAAGAGGAGAAAGAAGAGGAAGAAGAGGAGGAGGAGAAGAAGAAGAAAATAATTTTGGACAGAAAACAAAGCCCATATATACTGTTTTCAGTGTTTTTCCTATCTTTAGTGAATATAGGATCCACAGTGAAAAAGAATCTATTGTAAGTACTAGGTTGGGAAGGAAGTTTTTTAAGCTCATCAAAAGCCTATATAACACTAGAAGAGAAAGCAAATTTGGTCATGGGAAATTTATATCTATTCTCATAAGAAACCTTCACTACAACCGTAGCAATGAATAAATTTCATTTTGTAGAGCAACAAATTGAATTTTAGAGTTTAAGCAATTTATATAAAATGATAGAAGTGATCATGTATAGAGTACAATCTATGTCTGTCAGTACCAAAGCCCATGGTCTTTAAATCTTGTTCCAACATATATTATTGTCCTAGGATTTTAAAAATGAATAACATAATTGAAGGTAATATGCAACCCTGAAAGTCTTGCCATGTAACTCATAAAGACACAATACAATACACTTTGTATCAAGTTAACCATTTTACATTTTTTCAGAGTTTCATAGGGTAAAATATTTGAGGTTAAAAGCAGGTCATCTTTCAGGCTGCATCAACCTCTTCCTTTTATACCATTTTAATGTCATGAGTGTATTAAGGTCAGCTCTAGGTTTAGGGTCTAGAAGTACAATAGATGCAAATAGTCAAGGAACAAGCAAGACAATAAACACAAATAGTCAAAGAACAAGCAAGGCATTAAACCCAATTACATGAACACTCCTATGATCACTGTTTCTAGGGGGCTTATGAGGATGACCAAAACATCTTAGCCAACTTCCCTGTCCTAGCCCAAAGTCATTTTCATGTCTGAAGCCTACTTCCTTGTTCTAGCCTAAAATTTAGATTCCTGCCTGAAATTACTTCTTGGTTTTTTTCTTTATAACTCATTAGTCTGCTTAGTATTGCCTGCTGAGGTGTTCACTGATCTTATCGGCTTGATCTTGTGCAGGACTTGTGCACAAAAGTATAGCTGCAGTGAGTTCATGGATCCAATAATCGTGTCATGTCCAAAAGTCAGGATTGCATAGCACTACTCCTCATCCTCTTACTCTTCAAAATCTGTCTTCCCATTTTCTGCCATGTTCTCTGCCCTCATGCTCAGCACTCTTCTTCTCACTGTTGTAGCCCTTCCACCAGTTATACATCTCTGCAGGAAGTGCTGCCCACTACACCAATAAGTTTTTCTGATCATAGCTGATAGAAGCACTAATCTATGGACAAAAACATAGATAATTAGAAAGCAGTTTGACAACATAGCCATTTAGCCAAACAGAAGTAGTAGGATCCTCTCCAGTGCTTCTGATCATCTGAGCCATGGGAAAACTTTGACTGTATTTATAATGTAACACATGAATTCCCTCCTGTAGAAGAGGCTTCAAATTCAAACAAATAGTAGCTGGCTACCTTCATAACCTTAAGATATTTGTCTTTATGGTTCTGCTTTTTTATTCAATTGGCACAATGATCTCTAGTTACACCAATATCCATGTCAATGATGTAATTTTGCTATTTTTATTGCTAAATAAAGCCCCAGTTTCTATATATTTTTGTTTAACCAAGTTTGTAACTTGGCTATCATGAATAGTAAGAAGATGAACACATTTATGAAGGTACCACTGGACTATATAGATAGATTCCTTTGGGTATATATTCCTTCAGTGGTACCACTGAATCACACATAATTTCTGTTTTTAGTTTCTATATTGATTTCCATAGTAGCTATATTAAATTTTAGTCCCAACAACTATATACAAGTGTTCTTTTTTCCAGCAATGGCTTCACCAATATTTTTGTTGGTTTTCTGGATGCTACCTGTTCTGATTAACATGAGATGATTTATATCAGCATTGTGATTTTTTATTTGTATTTCCCTAAAGATTTGAGAGTTTAGTATTTTTTTCCTGTACTTTTTGGTAACTGTTGTGCCATTATTTTAAGTATTTTAAGTATCTATTCAAGTACTTAGCCTACTTCAATTGTATTAATTTATTTCTGAAGAATAAGGTATTTTGGTTCCTTATGTTATAGATATGACCCCTATGTCAGATAAAGGATTAGAATATATCTTCTGTTATGATGAGGTAAGCTGTACCTTCATTCATCTACTGAGAGTTACAAGTACTGCATATTATTTTCAAATGTTTGCTTTTTTATGCTTACAGGGTCCTATTTTTCTTATGTTTTTATCTATTATTTCCATAGATTTGGATCTCATATCTAAGTCTTTGGTTCATTTTAAGTTGATTTTTGAATGTGAAAGAACACTTCTCCGTGAGTGTTCATTTGTTTTTTGTCTTACTACTTTTTCCTTCTTTTTAATTTTTGTTTTTAGAGGTACATATACACATATATGTATACACATACACATACATACATACATATATAGTCTAGAAGTAGCTATGAGAAGTTGAAAGAGTAGAAAGTGTAAGACCAGAAAATTAGGACACTCTACTAAAAATCCAAGTTTCCTGTTGTGTTTAAATATATGTGTAGATGTAGATGTGGATGTGGATATGGATGTTGGTGTGGGTGTGGATGTGGATATAGATGTGAATGTGGATGTGGATGTAGATTGTAATCCTGTGTTCCTGTATTTGTCCATGACAAAAAAAAAGCCCATGTATTTAAACAGGATCCCTACTTTACTTCAGTCCTCACTACTCAGTTGTATTTTATTGCCTGCTGCCCTAGTTTATGCTACATTTATTCTTGTCTTCTGAAGAAAATTTAATTCCCAGCCCCTAAGGTTGTAAGGAGAGAAGCTCCCCCTAAAGAGCTATCCAAGTAGAAGTCTACCAGTGGATATTGACTAGAAGAGGACAATAGTAATGTAGAATGAGACCATAATCCAGGAGTTTGCTATTAAAAAAATAACAAATTTAGTGATTAACATTTTTTATTTACATGCAAAACACTGCCCCATTCCCAGCCGCCCCCCCATCACAGAGTCCCTGTCCCATCCTCTTCTCTGAGATGATAACCTCCCCAGGAATCACCCCCACTCTGACACATCAAGTCTCTTCAGAATTGGGCACATCCTCTCCAACTGCAGCCAGACAAGGAATCCCTGCTCGGGAACAGATTTTACAGCCAGGCTACTGTCCCCAGTTTTTGTGGGACCCATGGGGAGACTGAGCTACATGTCTGCTACATATATACCAGGGGTATAGGTACAGCCTGTGTATGCTCTTTGGTTGGTGGCTTAGTCTCTAAGGGCTCCCAGTGGTCTTGGTTAGTTGACTCTGTTGGTATTCCTGTGGAGTTTCTAGTCCCTGCAGAGCCTCCAATCTGTGTCCAAGCACCATCCCTGTTTGGCTGTAGGTGTCTGGGTGGAATCTCTCAGAGGACAGCCTGTTCCTGTCTGTAAGCATAAGAGTATCATTAATAGTGTCATGAATTGTTGTTTGCCCATGGGATGGGTCTAAAGTTGGGCTGCTTATTGTTTGGCCATTCCCTCAGTCTCTGTATTTCTTTAAGACCTGACAAATTCTGTGTAGAAAGTTTTATGGGTGGGTTGGTGTTCTTATCTCTCTACTTGGGTTCCTGCCTGGCTAGAGGAGGTAACCTCTTCTGGTTCCATGTCCCCACTGTTAGGCATCTTGGCTAAGGTTATCCACGTTGACTCCTATGAGCCTCCTCAAGCCCAGGTTTCTGGGACTTCCTTGAGATTCCCCCCATCCTCCCCACCCCTCAGGAGCTGCAGATTTCCATTCATTCCACTGACCCTCTATCCCTCTTTCCTATCTCTCCCCACACCTGATTCTGAACCCCAATTTTCCCCATCCCCTCTCCCATCCAGTTTCTTTCCTCAGTCTGTCTCCTATGATTACATTATTCCCTCTTCTAAGTGGGAGTCAAGCATCCTCTCTTGGGCCTTCCATTTTATTTATCTTCTTTGGGTCTGTGGACTGTGTGGAGGGTAGTTTACTTTATGGTTAATAGCCATAAACATATAGTTTATGATTAAGAGCCACTTATAAGTTTGCAATTTCAGCAGCCCTGCAGAATCATGTTTTTTATAATTGCATTTCAACATCAAAAATATGCCTGTTTGAGTGAATGTCCAGAGGGGCAAATTTAAATAAAAAGCAACTTAAAACATAGATCAAGTCACCGATTTTAACAATTGATCTTGTTACAAAAAAAAAATACTCTAACTATTATGATAAGTAATTATTATTTCACAGGCAGATATTTTTTTAAATGGTACAGGAAATTTGGTAGATAAATCATGTTTTTACCAAATAATTTTGGAGAATATGACTCAGATCAATGAAGATAAATGTATTTTTTTCATTTTGATATCTCTTGTTGGCAATTTTCCTTAAATATGATGTATATAATATTAAACATTATGGTATTACATTTACATTTTTAATTTTTATTTTAAACTATCATATGAAGTAACAGGTTTCCTTATGCCATTTTTATAGACATTCAAGTTCAGCCTCCCTGCCCCAGTTCTTCTTTCTAATCCCCACAATGTCCTTCACACCTTATACTATCCTGTCCCCAGTATTCCTTATTCATATCTCAGATGTTTTATTACCTTCCTATACTCACTGTTTAAAATCCTACATTCTACTCTTATGGTTCCCATTTTAGTTTAATGAACTCAAACCACACACAGCTCCATATAAATACTAGTATATGAAAATGAGATACTATGATCTACATGAGAGAGAACACATGGTATTCACCTTTCTGAGTTTAGATTACCTTATGCAGTATATTTTCTAGTTACATCTATTTTTCTGAAATCATCATAATGTAGTTTTTTTAGAGGTGAATGAAATAACATTATGAATATGTTACACATTCTTATTACCTATCCAACTAGCATTAAACATCACTTGCTGACTCATTTCTTTCTATTCTCAGTAAAATAGTAATAGATTTCTTTGTGAATATAGCCAGAAGTGTTGTTGCTGGATAAGGATGGGGAAGCTCAGGAACAGAAGTCAAGGTGTGTTACTGACAAAATTTTCAAAGATAAAAATGACCAACATATTTGCAGTTATGTTAACTACAGAAGAGTACGTTGGAGTTAATAAAGGATGTATATTTCTAATATTTTAATATTTTTACACTCCTTTAAAAAGTAGAATATTCAATATTTTACAGAATGTTTGAAGAATTACAAGTGATATTTCCACTAACAATTTAATCTTGCTATAAAACATATATATATCAAAATGTTTTATAACAAGATATATATATATATATATATATATATATATATATATATCCGACAGAAGGTGGCTATCATCCTTGCAGCCATCTTGAGCCATATACCCTGAAAAGAGACTTGATTACATCAGCCTGCAACAGTTGAGTACATTCTGATAACATCTTGTTTTAGATACCCAGGATCTTCCCTTGGGTGTGTGAGACTTAAAGGTGTATGACTTAGAGATCAGATTTAGAGACAAGGCCTAAGGGCATAACTTAAAGGTGTGACTTAGAGGCATAGTTTAGAAGTGAGACATATAAAAGGCCAGAGACAGACAGAAGAAAGCAACAGATTATTAGACACTCAGAGTACAACTTGGAACTAGGAATTAGGTTAGACAGTACAACTTAGAGTACAACTTGGAGTAGGAATTAGGCATTGAGGAAGAAGACACTTGGACTAGAGAACTCAGAAGAAATTATTATTAAGTAGTAGGCACTTGAGACTCAAGACAGACAATGATTATTAGGTACTAGGCACTTGGCACTTAGAGGAAGAACTTGGGATTAGACATTAGACACTTGTAACTTGGAAGAAGTAACTTGGAACTTGGAGGCACTAGGGACTAGGAACTAGGGACTAGGAACTCAAGACTTGGGACTTGGACTAGGAAGAGAGACTAAGGAATAAACGGGATTGAATCACACTCTGTCTGGTCTTCATTCTTTGAGTCTGTCCTCACTCTCTCTCTTGCTGAACCCCTACCTGCAGACTGGAGCAGCTTGGGGCAGTGCAGGCTCTAACAATTTAGCCCCCAAGGCTTTTGGCAGTGCGGGTTTCAATATTGACAGAATGGTCCAAGACATTTTGGCCCCCAAATGTGGGGTAGTGCAGTTCTCAACATTTCTGGCCCCCAAACATGGGGCAGCTGGGGCCACAACATATATATATATTATCTTGAAAATAAAGTACATTAAAAAGTTACTGGCATAAAATTTCCTAACAAAGCAAAAGTCCTGGTATATGAACTACACAGTGGCAGTTATTGAAAACTTCACCAATTAAATTAAGGAACTCAGAAATGAGTTAGCATTTTAATTGAGATGCACATTTCAAACAAAATAAGATAAAATTCTGCAACTGTAGCAAGAGGGTTACTGTGCATTCCCATCTGCTAAGGTTTCATCAACAAGCACGGTACATAAAGAGAATGTATGTATCAGAAAAATGAGTTTGCTTCTAAGGTTGTAACTTTCTTGATAAAACCCAAGCAGTCACTTCTCTTTTTTTTTTTTTTTTTGTTGCTACAAAAGTGTGCACAAAGTATGGCTTTTGGTAATAATACTGATATTTTAAAACGATCATGAAAATATTCAAAGCTCTTAACACAAAGCCCAGAGTTGTCAGACCAACCATACAAACTTAAGAAGAAAAAGACAAAGACAAATTTCTCTAAGTACATAGATAGGCACAATGAAGTCCCAGGCTAATCAGCACCAGAATGCTCAAAGCTATTTATTCCAAAGAACATGCTCTCCTAGTTCACTCTTCTTTAGCACTCTTCTTTGCTTATCTCTCTCTGTTTCTTATCTTCTCAGCGCAGGTGGTACTCCTCGCAAAATATGCCTTGATGTTCAAATCATCTCACGTTCACTCCAACAAAAAGAAGCCATTTATTTTAGACGAAGACCAATTAAAGATTCCCATTCTTTATTGTGCAACATTTTAGATTTGATTTTGTGTGCTTACTATACATCTACACCTTATTGATAACCATTCAAGATTGACCTGAAATCCGCTGTTCTTAATTAACAATATAAAAGCCCTTTAGCTTATCTCAGAATTGCCATGCAAGTATACCTACACAGATTTATTTACTACAAATTCAGTTCAGAACTTAAGAACAGTGATGTAAAGCATCTTTTCATACGGTTTCTGGTGTGCTAAACATTTATTTTAAAAACAATTGTGTCCACATTATTTTATAGCTAAAACATTTCATTAGAATCAAAATAAAAATATTAACATCTTACTAAAATAAAACAGGCATTGTTTTTCTTTTTCTTTTTTTCTTTCTTTTTTTTTTTTTTTTTTTTTTTGATACAGTGTTTCTCTGTGTAGCCATTGTAGTACCAGTACTCTCTCTGTAGAGAAGGCTGGCTCAGAATGAAGAGATCTTCCTGCTTCTGGCTCCCCAGTGCTGAGACTAAAGGTGTGTGCCACCACACCCAGTGCTTTTCTATATCTTAAACTAGCTCTTGTTTGAATATATTCCCAAACATTATAAACACATGAAGTACCTAGAAGATGGCAAATACTACCAATACATTTTGCACTAAGTCCCTCATCAAGTGTTCCAGATTGATCTATTCACCAAGCCAAGCTCCCTGAAGGAACTGAAAGAACAGTTATTTGCTCTCAGAACAGGAATAAAGAAAAGGCCTGCTTACCGCTCAATCTCATGATATTATGAAATAATACTTCTAACACTACAAAGTGAAATTTCATAAAGAGCCCTGTACCTGAAGCCACAGCTTCTTGCTTTCTGTTTTATTGTGCACACTCTGACCACCATTTCATTATAACCAGGCTGTACCCAAAGCTATCCTCTATGCCAAGGATGCATTTCTATTATATTGTCATATTCAACAATGTTCAGTTAAATTGAACCACCCATTTTACTCAAGAGAGAAAGTATAAAACACCCAACAGAAACCCTGGAACAAATGCAACAAAAATAAATTTATGAGTAATAAATAAACAAAATGTCTTTTACTTGTTGTAACACAGCAACTATCCATTTTTATTGTATTTATTGGCTGTATTTTATTCACATGCAAAGACAATTGTGTCTAAGTCAGAAAACAACTTGTGGGATTTAGTTCGTTCTGTCCATTACACAGAAGATTAAACTTAGATATCAATGCTCAATAGATAAAAACTTAAACATTGTATCTTTTCACTGTTTCTCAGATTGTTTCTTTTGTATAATTGAAAAAGTACAGCTAACGCCCTTTATTTAATATCTTTCTAACTCCACTACATTTCCAACTTCAATTCTGAGTGATAAGTACAAGTGGGATCTGATTATACATGTTGGTCACATACCTACTTTTCTCTAAATCATAAGGCTATGTTTTATATTCTAGAAAGGGTACTTTTGAGAGCACATTATTCTGAAAATTTAGTTCTGTTATCATCCCTTACATTAAATATGCATAATTTTCTCTGAATGACTTTATTGTTTACTAATCTGTTATAAAATTTTAAGAGCATTATTCATACTTATATATATTTGATGATGCAACAATATGATCAGAGAAACTTGCTTGAGTAATATTGATAATTTAAAACATGTTTAAATTGTGTCCAAGATCTAGTGGACATAGTGAATTTTTGTATATGCTGTATACATAATCTTGAAAATATATTCTGTATATTTTTTCAAAAGAAATTTTTGTATATGTATACTAGATCAAGCTTACTACTTGCAGTTTTAACTTTTTCAAGCACTAATATCTTATTAGGGTGTTTAGAAAGAGATATGTAGAAGCATAAATCATCTCTTAACTCTTTCCAAATGTAGGTAGACTCAATGGTATATAAATGTTTTTAAACATGTTTGCTCATTTTTGGTTCATAAAATCATATACATTTAATTTGTACAATGATTATCTATTCAAATATTTTGCTCATTTTATCAAGTGGATTGTTTATCCTTATGCCTTGCCCTTCTTTGTAATATTTGTTGCACAAGTCATTTGTTTATGAATTATTGTTTACTGGAAAATCTTTTAATCCTCATTTAGTCTAATTAATATACCTTTAAGTATGGTTTCTTCTTTTATTGTATATTGTCATCTAAGCAATTTTATGCTCTTTGTTTTAAATGTAGCGTACCTTGTGCTCTTATTTGAGACTCCAAAAGTCCAAACATTAGCAATACAAGCCTCAGTCAGTAATTATCATGCAAATGGATTCTTCTCAATTTCTGAGTCCAATCCATACCCCTTCTATCACTCCCTCATTCTTCCTTCTTTTCCACATACTATCTCATGTATGTACTCTTTGTGCTTCCAAGGCTACATCATCTGCCATTGGATGTTGAAATTGAAGGCATTTGTTAAGTTATTGACTCCCTGATCTTGGACTTTCCAACCTGTAGAACCATGGAAATTAAACTTCAGTTGTGCATAAATTATACTGTGACACTCTATTATAGCAGCACAAAATAACAAGAACACACAAATATATTTTTAAGTACAATACAACTTACAACAACAATTCTGTTTTTTAAAAATATCTAATATTTCTTTCATTAAATTGCAATGCTGACTCTGTTTTATGTTTAGTTTTTTTTAAATTTTACTACAACAACAAACAATTCACAATTTTTTTGTTGGATATTTTATTTACATTTCAGATGCCATCCCCTTTCCCCATTTCCCCTCCCTAGAAAACTCCTATCCCATGCCCTTTTCTTTTTTGCTTTTATACAATTTTTTAAAATGTTAATCAAAGGTTTTATAAGTTTGGTAATGCTCAATCAGAAGTGTAACCTAATACCCAACCTAGATATATCAACTATCTTTGACTGGTGGAGACACAACAATTCACAAATCTTGATGGCTTGTCTAGTTTATTTTCTGCTCACAGTATTAATAATGTGTTAGTATTGGTTCTCCCTTATTTATCTTCTTTTCTTTCTATATTTTTATTTAGGGATTATTATGAAATTGTAGTTATTACTTACAGCATGGCATTTTTGGCAGATGGGAAAAATTTAAATGATGCAATTAAGTCTTTGTCATTACAGCAATAGTCACAATGGCTAAACCTTCTGACAAGTATGCTGTATCACTTTTACCCACATTTTATTGACCTAAAATGTCCAAAGCCCAAGATCAATGGAAAGAATGAGGACAGTGGAGAGCAGTGAACTCTTTTCTAATGAAAGTAATGCAAATTGTTTGCTCATGATAGAAAATAGACTACCCTTTTATTGGAAGGAGAACTTTGGGGTAAATGATAAAGTATACTATAATGTGTGTGTGTGTGTGTGTGTGTGTGTGTGTGTGTGTGTGTGTGTGTGAATTTTTTCTATCCAGTGGTAATGTACAAAAATCTTAAATCTTAACATCTTAAATCTCAACAAACATTATTTTTCTCCCATATGTCTTTACTTCCTGATAATAAAAATTTTGTTGGAATTTTTACATTTCAAATCTACCAACCTGCTATAAGTTCTCTACATTAGTATTGATTTTTTCTATTCTTAATGTAGGTAATAATGACAACCTAATATACATTTACAAATCTCTCATTTCTAACTCAAATTTTACACTTATCCTCTTATCTGTAAAATAAAATGTTTTTGCTATACTAGCCATATATGATTTTGTTTTACTTTTCATTATGACACATTTTTGCCTATTTTCTGATTTCTCTAGGATTTTCTACTAATATCCTTTATATCTTATCCATTCTATTTGTTTTACAAAATTCTGCATAATTTCACCCTGAATATCCTTGGATTTATCTATTGCATTTCTACTTAATAATTCCCTAGAGCTTAATAGTATGTAATAGGGTTCAGTACATCTCTCTTACTTTTCCCAGAATACAACTATCTTAAATTCCTTTAAGTATTCACAGAACACACCAAAGAACATAGACTCCAACTCCATTACTGCTACACATGTTGCAATTTCATTGTTCATTTTCATTGCAAAACATTATTACATCCTGTAGAAAGCTAAATTTAATGAAGTATCATCAGCATCTATGTATTCAACATCATTATGTCATTTTTACTTCTGTTGAAAGATTCCTTAGAAAATTTCTGGGGTAGATTGTGTCTTAATCATTTTGATTTTTAAAATGCCTTTTCTTTTGCTCCTGGTTAACAGTTTATCAAAAGATATTTTTTATTAATTCACTGACAATTGTATACACCGTGTCTTGATCATACTCACCATCTTCCCATAATTCATCCCAGAACTGTCCGTTTCTCTATAGACTCAATGCTGTGTTCTTTGAAATAGAAAGACCTCAAGCTCAATTTGTATTGTTCAAATAGTCTTGGGTATGTGGCCTTCCATGGGAGTGTGGTTGATGTTTCAGGGGCTACACTCTTAAAGAAAACTGACTCTCCCCTCACAGAAACTATCAGTTATCTATACTTCCTTGACTAAGGATGGAATGGACCAGATACTTACTTTCTTCTCCATTATAATAATTTGACTGGCTTTAGTTTGCACGTTTTTTTCTTTGTTTGAATATTTATTTATTTATTTATTTATTTATTTATTTATCATGCTTCCCTAACTGCTACACTTTAGGTACAACTGACCTGTATCCAAAAGACAAGCCTTCTTTATAGTCACCTATCACCTCTGAATTTCCCACTCTTTCTGCCTCTTATTCTGCAACTATCCTTTGACCTTTGGAGGAGGAGATTCAGTATATATGAGTTTTTTTAGAGCTGAACACTCTGTGGTTGTTACCATGTTGATTTTGTTGTATATCATATGTCAGTTTTGCAGAAGAGGTTTTCAAATTGTCATGTCTTTTCTCCCAGTGGGTAATATTTTATATTTACTTCAATAACACTGACTCCCAAATGTTATACTTTTAATGCTATATAAAAGTAACAATCAAAACTTATGTGATCTGGAAAAAGAAAATAGGAGTTTAAGGTTATGAATGTGCTACATATATATCTTGTTCATTCTTCTCCCATATATTACATCCCAACTTCAGTTTCCCCATCCTCCACTATTTTTCCTATTTCCCCTCCCCAAATCCATTCTAATTCATAAAAAAAACAAATATCACATATCAAATTAGACTAAAATTAGGTACTATCCTTCACATTAAGGTTGGACAAGGCAATACAGTATAAAGAAAAGGGTCCCAAAAGCTAGCAAAAGAATCAGAGACAGCCTCTGCTCCCACTGGTAGAAGTCAACACTGAAGACCAAGCTGCACAACTTTAATGTATAAGCAGAAGGCCTAGGTCAATCCCCTGCAGGCTCCCTGGTTGTTGGTTTAGTCTCAGTGAGCACCAATGAGTTTACATTTATTCAGTGAATTTTCTTGTTGTGTCCTTGATTCCTACAGATCCCTCCCTCCCCCTCTTCTGTAGGATTCCCCAAGCTCCACTAATGTACCTCTGCATCAGTTCCCATCCATTGCTGGGTGAAGTCTCTCTGACCTTTTATTCTTTTTATTCAAAGGTCATTTTCTGTATTTTCATCTGGTGTTATCAATTTATGGATTTAAAAGAAATTGCTATTCAAAATTTACTTTTGAGTGATGTAACCATCTCTTCAGTTCTGAAAACAGTCTTCAAACTTTCTTTAAATGTTATGTTATTGCAATTACCTCTCTTGTTGTGAGATACTGTTGAAACCATAGTAGAATCATTCAATGTGCTTTTTAATTATATTAACATATATTTTATCATTTTTACTTTTGTTTATATTATTGATGTTTTATTTATCTGGCATTTTCTGAAACATACTCTTTATTAACAGCTTGGTACTATGTAATCCAGGCTGGCTTAAACCTAGTGGTAATCCTTCTGTTTAGCCTCCATAGTAGCAAGGGTGAGAGAGCTCCATTCCCATTTTGATTTGTATACTACATTTTGAGCAAACTCTTTGGTCACATATTACATTTAATGTATTTCCTCTTTGCTTGCATATATTTGTATTATCTAATTCCACAAATTGGTAGTTTGATAATGGCATTTTTAATTTAGCAATTTCTAAATAGATAATTTGATTTCATTTTGTTTACATTTTATCTCCATTTTAAATGCATTTATTTTTCTTTATGAATGTTATTCCCTCTTTATGTACTGTTGTATCTTAACTATACTTAGTTTAAGTCACTTTCCAGGTTAATTTTCATTTTGAATGAAATTGATTTATCCTGCAATATGGTTATATCATCTTCTATTCCTAGTATTAGCTTTTTTGGATATTACATTTACATTTCATATTATATCCCCTTACCCAATTCTCCCCACCACCCAGAAACCCCCTATCCTTTCCCCCCCTTATCCTGCTTCTGAGAATGTGCCTCCACCTACCCCCCTCCACTCCCACCTCCCCACTCTCGAATTCCCCACACTCGGTGTTCAGCCTTCATAGGACCAAGGATCTCCTCTCCCATCTATGCCCGACAGGGCCATCCTCCCCTAGATATACAGATGGAGTCATGAATCCCTCCCTATGTGCTCCCAGGCTGGTGCTTTAAACCCTGGGGGGCTCTGGTTGGTTGGTATTGTTGCTCTCCTCATGGGGCCACAAAACCTTTCAGCTCCTTCAGTCTTCCCTGTAACTCCTCATTGGAAACACCTTGATCAGATCAATGGTTAGCTGTGAGCATCTGAATATGTCAGAATTTGATAGACATCTAAGGAGACAGCTATATCAGGCTCCTATCAGCATACTCATACTGACATCCACATCAGCATCTACCTTTGGCAATTGCACATGGGATGGATTCCTAGGTGGAATGGTCTCCAGACGACCCCTCACTTAGTTTCTGTCCCACACTTTGTCTCCATATATACTCCCTTGAGTATTTTGTTACTCCTTCTAAGTAGGACCAAGGCATCCACACTTGGTCTTCCTCCTTCACGAGCTTCATGTGATCTGTGAGTTGAAACTTGGCTATTTCAAGCTTATGGGCTAATATCCTATTATCAGTGAGTAAATACCATGTGTGTTCTTTTGTGATTGGGTTACCTCACTCAGGATGATACCCTTGAATACCTAGGCACAGAGGAAAAGTTCCTGAACAGAACACCAATGGCTTATGCTCTAAGATTAAGAATTGACAAATGGGACCTCATAAAATTGCAAAGCTTCTGTAAGGCAAAGGACACTGTCAATAAAACAAAATGGCAACCAGAAGATTGGGAAAAGATCTTTACCAATCCTACATCTGATAGAGGGCTACTATCCAATATATACAAAGAACTCAAGAAATTAGATTCCAGACAACCAAATAACCCTATAAAAATGGGGTACAGAGCTAAACAAAGAATTCTCAACAGAGGAAACTTGAATGACCGAGAAGCACCTTAAGAAATGATCAACATTCTTAGTCATCAGGGAAATGCAAATCAAAACAACCCTGAGATAGTACCTTACATCAATCAGAATGGCTAAGATCAAAAACTCAGGTGATAGTAGATGCTGGCGAGGATATGGAGAAAGAGCAACACTCTTTCATTGTTGATGGGATTGCAAACTGGTACAACCACTGTGGAAATCAGTCTGGCGGTTCCTCAGAAAATTGGACATAGTATTACCTGATGACTCAGCTATACTACTCCTAGGCATATACCCAGAAGATGCTCTAAAATATAACAAGGACATATGCTCCACTATGTTCATAGCAGCTTTATTTATAATAGCCAGAAGCTGGAAAAAACCCAGATGTCCTTCAACAGAGGAATGGATACAAAAAAATGTGGTACATTTACACAATGGAGTATTACTCAGCTATTAAAAACAATGAATTCGAGAAATTCTTAGGTAAATGGATGGAACTAATATTAGCTTTCTATTCCTAGTACATAGGGCATGTTTCCATTTCTATATATCACTCCCTTTACACACCATATGCCTAGTAACATTGCATTGAGTTTCATTTGGGAGACAGTATAAATGATGGATCATATTGTAAGGCACCCATGAAGGGAGGACCTCACCCAAGCCTCAGGAATTTGCAGTCACCCAATATCTCACAAGATACCAAACTTGATACAATCAGCAAGAGGTATATTTCAATCAACATGTTGAGGTCAAGACCCATAGCCCACACAGGGGCAATGGTGTCTGACCAGGGGCATTGGAGACAGAGAGAATTTAAAGCCAAAAACCACAACTCAGGGGGGAACCACAACCCAGAGAGAGTAAAGGAGGGTTATTGGAGGGTACCTTTGGAAAGTCCCAGCCCATTATTAAATTTGTGACAGGGTACAAGGAACAGTCATGGGGAACATTTTGTACAGGCTATTCTCAAAGAGCCTATTCATAATCAACCATTTATCTTGTGTTCAGTCAAGTTCCTGAAACACAGAGCTCACAACCAAGCTGACCTGTACTCTTGGTTCTGCTCAGCCTGTTAGGAGTTTTTGAAAATTTTTAACCCTTTCAGTATATATATGGTTTAAGCCTCTATTGACATTATTTAGAAAATATCAAATATTCATTATTTGTTAATATTTGCTTCTCTCATATAATAAACAAGCTATAAACTTTTGCTATAATCAAAATAATTCTTTGTAATTTTAATATCTGAAGATACATGAGAATATTAAAATAATCTGGAATATTAAATCAGCTGAACTGAATGTTCATTTATTCAAGAATAACAAAAATTACTGAGGTATTTCTTAAATGTAATATAGAAACAAATAAACTGTTGAATAAATATTGGCAGAAGAAAATGTGGGGCATATTATAAAAAGTACACTGTTCTTCCCATCTGTTGTTTTCTTTCATGTAGCAAGAGTATAATTGAAGTACTCCTTCTCAGTATTCCTCATCCTTTTCCCAATGCTACTTCCAAAACTAGATCCTATAACTTGCATGATTAGTAAATTTAAGACTAAGAACTGTACATATGTCAATCACTTTCTGCCTTTCCTTACTTGTGTTTTATTAAGTTCCAAATGGCCATGTTTTATTGATCTCAGGAAGATTTTCCATCTCCATTAATGAAAATTTTCTGAAATTATACATTACTGTTGTATAACACTGTGTATATATTTAGTGGCACTGGATAGTATAGTTAAGTCTGAATTTTTTTTGCCTGTATATCATACCACATTAAAAAACTAAAGATAAGTACGGTAGAAGGGTTAGTATATTTTTACTCCTCTAGAGCCTGTAACTGTCCCATAGTTAGGTATAAAACCTGAGCAAATCATTTCTTTCTGTGAAGTTTACCTTCATGAGCTATTAAATTATAATCAAACAGCCATGCCAGCCCTCATAAAGTTGGATTGAGGTCTAATTGCAATTTAAATGCTTGAAGTAGTTAAATGTGAAGAGGATTTGTCTGAGTACATCTTTTTTTGTTGTTTTCTTTTTTTAATTTATTTATTTTTTTATATTTTATTTACATTTAAGATGCCATCCCCTTTTTCCATTTCCCCTTTCTAGAAAACCCCTATCCCATACCCCCTTTTCCTTTTTGCTTTTATACGTTTTTTTAAAATGTTAATCAAAGGCTTTATAAGTTTGGTAATGCTCAGTCAGAAGTGTAACCCAATACCCAACCTAGATATGTAAACTATCTTTGACTGGTGGAGGCACGTGAACATCTGCCTCCATGCCCCCCCCTTCTCTCTCTTTCTCTCATCACCTAGCTTCACCCTTCCTATTAAAATAAAACTTTTCTCTCAAAATACAATTAGAGCATAGTTATTCCGAATTGTACCAGTGAGGTACAAGATAGTCCTAATACCCAGTCCATCATTTTGTTGACTAATATCTGCATATATCTTAACAAGCATATAGTGTAAACATAGTTTTGCTATTATTAATGAAATAAGAGTAGCCAGATAAAACTTTAAAAATACATCTGTAAAAGTAACTTTTTGATATATTAGAGCAGTGATTTCATGGTCTGAGAATATGCTTAAATCACCAACTTTTGAACAATAAGTAGGAATTTCTAGTGAGATGGATGCTCTCTCAAGCATCTTCAAACAAATGCATCTAAAATAAATTCCTGTATATTTCTCCTAAATACATTTACCTTGGAATCTTCCACATCACAGTAAATAACACCAACATATGCTCAGTTGCTCAAAACAAGACATTGTCTTCCTTCTCTTCCTGCCCACCCCACACTCATTCTCTTACCAAATACGTTATATCCAATTTCCAACCTAGCTCTTTGATCTGAAGCTTTTTCATTATCATTTTACACTGTTGCAAGATGAACTTCAAAACAAATCCTTCAAGTCATTCCCCAATAATCTCTCTGCATTATTTCATTCTGTGTTCAGTAGCCAGAGTTACCTTCTATATACATATTGAATTAAACTATCTTTTTAAAAACTCTCCAATGTTTTCTAAGATATTTTGAATAAATTTAAAAATTCATATCTTTTATATTGTTTCTATATGCATGTATGTGATCTTTACCTAAGCTCTAGCTCTATTTGGACCTCTCTTCCATCATTTAATCTGTATTTACTACTTTCATCTTCACTTGTTGGTTATTCCAAGCTCCTTGCCCTTTTAAAGACCTTGTATGTATTGTGACATTGCCTGAAATATAGTTAATTTTTTTTATTTAATTTCAGCATAAATGACACTTCCTTAGGACAAGCTCCCATGGCCTTAATTCTAAAATGAATTCTTCAATTACTTGCATAGTATCTACACCTACACACTAATTTATGCATTCATTTCTCACAATTTTCTCATACCATAATGAAATTTTTATAAAAGAATGGTCATAATGCTTTTTATTCATTACTAATCTGTACCACTACCATGGTGCCTTGCAAATTAATGGAAATTTGATGATTATTTATTACATGATCCAGTAAGTTACAAAAAATAAATTTTATACTATGACTTATGTTTTAGTGAATATGCATTGCATGTATTGATTTCACCAACATGAAATAATTATGTGAGTACAACATTATATTATAATTCAATGACTTAGATGATATTACCTAAACATTTTAATTTCTCAAAGATAATCTATTTCATATTCAACAGCAATGATTTGGTGGCTGAACAATTAGCTCACCTGGGAAAGCATTTGCCATGAAAGCATGACATATCTACATTTGGTGCACAGCACCCATGTAAAATGGCAGGTGCCATTCTTTTGTGGTCCCATCTCTGAAGAGACAAAGAGCTGATGATTCCTAAAGGCTCACTGGCTAGCCAGCCAAATTTTATTTGTGAGCTGTCCCAGTGAAAGTTTAAAAACCAAGGTTGATGACTCCAGAAGAGTAATACCCATTTGACACCTGTTCTCCATGTGTTCACAGGCATACACATACATACCTGAGCATACATGTCTACCCTCACTCACTCATACATATCATATTGTAAGGGCTTGACAGGTGAGTTGTCAACCTGAAGCTTCTTGTCTTAGTGCCAGACATACTGTGTCTGAGTCAAGGTCTAGTATAATCACTGCCAATGAGACCCTTCTAAATAATCAAATGTTATAATGGTCTGATTGTATTGTATTATCTGATTTTGACTGTGATTTTAAAAAAATCCCAATACCTTTCTAAGAAAATAGGTGACCTACCACCACGTGCAGACACATACACAGAGACACATAGAAACACACACATATTTATATTGCATCTATAAGCTTACTTTAAAAAATAGAATTTTTCCAATGTTTGTAATTATAGTCTAACATTATAATATGAATAAAACATATTAGAACATTAAGAACATAAAATTGAAGGGGTAGGTAGGAAGACATGGAAGTAGTTGAGAAAGGAAACGGAATATGATCCAAATATGTTATATAAAAAGTGTTTAAAACTAAATTTATTACAACATTATGCCCAACAATGGTATTCAGAGGGCTGGGAGTTGGAGACTGACATGAATGAGTTTTTGGGTTTTGCTGCTAATATTTTTTTACTGTTCTTTTCAATTTCTTTTCAAGACCATCTACGTGTCCTCTGCCATGATAAATTTGACAGTAAAAAGCTACCTCACTGAGTTAATTAAGTTTTTTATTAACTATTAACTCTGGTATCACTTCTCTTTAAACATTAGGAGAAGTATCTTGAAATAAATAATTTAAGAAAGGATAAGTCAAACTTCATTTGGGAGGTGACAGTTATCCTTTAACCAATTTTCATTAGATTGGCTATAATCAGGCAAAGAAGAAATGGTTAAGGCATGATACATTTTCCAATTGAAAAGATTTTAATGTGCTATCAGGCAAAATTCAGTGGTTGATTTGGTTTATACAATTTAATTAAAAGGAAACACACCTTTAATACTGATCTTTTTATGTTACATGGTCTTGAAATTTATTTATACCAAATCACATTAATACAACTGCCAGAGCACCCTGAAAATAAAGCTCTGACATAAACCAAAGGCATCAAAGGCCCATTCACGTAATCCAGGAGATTTCTGAAAGTTTTTACAAAATAATCATCTTTTCAAAACATTGCTTAAAATTAATTCTTGGGTTTAAAAGTAGGTAACACTGGTAGTGGTGATGTTAGGTAACGGCTCATTCATTATATGCCAGGTATTGTTCGAAATCCAGAATAATTATCAATTCAGTGATTCACAGAACCTTACTACCTACATCCTTATTTTACAGATGATGGTTAGTGGCATAATCAAAAGTGGTACATCCATAATTCCAAGGTTCAAATGGTCTCCAGAGTCTATTATACACCATTACTACTCTAGGATAAAGGAAATTTACTTAGCTTAGAAATTATTGCCATAATTTTCTCCACAGGGCTATATTTTAATGAATTTTCTACCTGTCACAGCTCTTCAGTAGAAATTTTCCAGATGACTATAATAATAACAAGCCCAACACTCAACATTAAGGACCAAAATGTACTAAACTACTAATGAAAGTTTGCCTAATGACAAAAGGGATAGTGTAGTAGCTGGTTTTATGTCAACTTGACACAACCTATGGTCATCAGATGAGAAGCCTCAATCGAAAAAAAAAAAATACCTCCATGAGATTCAGTTGTAAGGGATTATCTCAACTAGTGAACAATGAGGGAGGGCCCAGCCTATTGTAGGTAGTGTCATCCCTGTACTGGTGGCCCAAGGTTCATAAGAAGGCAGGCTGAGCAAACCATGTGAAGCAACCCAGTAAGCATCACTCTCTGTGATCTCTGCATCAGCTCCTGCCTGAATTCCTTTGGTGAAAAACAGCTTTGTGAAAATGTAAACCAAATCAACACTTTCTTCCCCAACTTACTTTTTGGTCATAGAGTTTCATAGCAGCAATAGACTCCTGGCTAAGACAGATAGTATTATAGATGAAAATGTGTACATACTAATTAGAAATGGATTACATCTCTGTTGAGTCAAGTTGCATAATCTGATTCAAATCTTATCCAGAGGTACCAGCAAACAGGGAATTTCTAATTCTAAACTTATTATCATGCCATAGGGAACATTTTTTAACCCAACATTTATTGGGTCTGTGATATCTAGAAAAAAGTCAAGAAACTGGGTATAGCAAAATGGCAGAGAATCTTGCTTAAACATTCTTGGAAGAAATGAAAGTCATACATATTAGATTACAACAGATTGGTTGATACTTCTGATTATGGCTACCTACCCAACACTATCCACATTCTCTTTTATTCTTTCCAAAGAAAAAAATAGATTAATTGATAAGATCCTGTATCTAGAGAAATGGTTTACATTTAAGGTAAACTTAACTACAAAGATATTACTGCTAGTGTGGGGGTATTTTGTTGTTGACATTTCTGTGGTTAACCTAAAAGTACCTCGTGAAAGAAAGTCTTTGGAATTGCTTGAGAAGTTTCTATAGCTGGCAGTTATTGCTTTACTTTAATGAGGTTTTACTGTAGCAGTAATTTCATTTGTTTAAATTATGGTTTCTTCTATATCTACTGATGGAAATGACAATATTTAGAATACTTCTGATACAGCTGAATAAAATTTCACTTAGCAGAGAAAATGCTTATCGAAGAGCTGCAGCAATTATCATTCTCCCCACTGATCGACTGTCCTCATGTACACTGGTATTGGCTTTTGGGAAAAGAAAGCAAAATTAATTTTTGAATGTGTCAAATTGGCAAAAGCACTTTTATAAAAATGTCATTCTGCTCTTATTAAAGGAGATATTTGTCTAAGGCAAAAATAGGTTTTAAAAAATTTTAAAAGGATAGCTTTTGGGTTTTTTTTTTTCAGCTGTCTTACAAGCAATAAAATACAGTTTGATTATTTCTCCCTTTAAAGTACAAAGAGAGGACTAATGCCCTGGTGTAATTCTGTGACTTAGAAACAGTAGAGAGAGTGAAGTTATAGAGCCCACCTCCAACAGGAAGAAGTGAGAGAAGTGAGAGGTGAGAGAAGGGGTTGCCATCCCACAATCAAGATTGTGACCCATAATAATTCCTGTCTGAAAGAACTACATGGATGGAAATGGAGAGGAAAAAAAGGTCCAGTGACAGGCCCAAAGTGGGATCCAGCTCAAGGGGAGGTCCCAAGGCTTGACACTATTACTGAGGCTATGGAGTGATCACAAAAAGGGACCTATCTTAACTGCCCTCTGAAAGACCCAACCAGATGCTGAAAGAGTCAGATTCAGATATATGCATCAACCAATGGACAGAAGCTGAGGACCCTTGTGACTGAATTAGGGAAAAGCTGGAAGAAGCTGAAGAGGAGGGCGACCTCATAGGAAAACCAGCAGTCTCAATTAACCTGTACCCCCAAGATGTCTCAGACACTGGATCACCAGCAAGGCAACATGCACCAGCTGCTATGAGGCCCCCAACACATATAGAGCAGAAGACTGCCAGGTCTGAGTTTAGTCAGAGAAGATGCACCTAACCCTCAAGAGACTGGAGGCGCCAGGAAATTTAGAGGTCTGGTGGGATGGGGGTGGGGATGGGAACATCCTTGTGGAGAGAGGAGCCAGGGAGGATATATGGGATGTGGAACTGTTGGAGGATGGATCAGGAGGGGAACAAAATTTAGAGTTTAAAATTAATTAATTAATTAAAAAGAAATATTGCATATACATTAGATATCCCATCAAATTTTTTGTTACTTTTTAGTTTGCATACCCTTGCAAATCAGGATGAGCATATTATATTTTCTGGCATTTGTAGCAATTGGGTATTGTCATTTTATGAAACTAACATGCTTTTATATTTTTATCTCAAAATAATATTTACAAATAAATTTTGCAACAATATGTACTACAGAATTCCCATTAAATCAAAATGTATCCTGAGAGCATTTGCTATTGTCAGCAACTCCATTCACCATGGCACCTCAGATTTATTCTAGCTATACATATTTGACAAACACAGCCCCACGAAAATGGTTGTCCCTGTCACATTGCAGACAACAATTTGGCAACTTAAAAGGTTGCAATAAAAATCAGTCAACTAGAATTAAAGTAGTAACTCGGGTAGAAGATTAATGCATGCTAGCTGTAAAAAGCTTCTGACCAAACAAAGCCCCACAAATGAGATCTTTAAGTTTAAATAAAATATATTGTATGGCCTTATATGAACCCATTCTAAAATGACCAGCCTTATATCGTACTAGAAGATCTAAAATATTTATAGGACTCTTTTCAAAGTATAATGGCATTTTATATTTTATAATGAGTGGTTTTTTCAAGGCACTTGACTCTTTATGTACTTATTTGATGTACGATTAGATAATGGAAAGCCAGTATTCCATCCCAGACAGTGAGACTTTAGATGCTATACTCTGCCACTATATGACAGAACTCTTACCAACTTTTTAAATGAATTCATCTCCTCACTAATAGTCTAAGTCTGGGAGTCATACTCACAGACAGTGATGCTTCATGTAAGGAAATACAATCTTAGAATTTTCATCAGTCAATTAATAACTTTATCTTTTCATAGTTTAAATGGATGTTTGTATGTGATTCAAAATAAATGGAAAATATCTGTACCTCAACACTGACCCAATACTCTCTATTGCTGTCTTATCCTGTTGGGCCCAACAAGAGGTCTAATCTCCATTCCACCTTCACCCTTCAGTCACACACAGGTGGAGGGCATGAACAGGCCCTAGAGGGCTTTACATACTAATGAGGTACCTGAAGGCCAGAGGTGGAGCCGATTAAACATTCCTCCCCAGCCCCTCCCCCTTCTCCCCTCCCCCCTTTAACTCAGGTCGATCCTGGGTTTGAGAGGGTATGCATCCAGATCCATCCACCATCCGCCATGTGAATAAACCAGTTTTGGAAACCCAAGGACTTCCTCGTGTGTTGGGGCCTTATTTTTTCCCCTACATTATCCCATATAAAACTTTCTGAGAGTGGATGATATGTCAGTGATGCTTTGGCAAATAAAACCATCAGCTGTGTATCTTTCCAATGATTCTGTATGTTCATACAATAAAATGGAACTATAGTTTCACTCATTTTTCTTGAAAAACATGAAACAGTATACTCTAATGACCCTTGCCTTTCATAATAACAGACATTCTTGAATCTTTTAACTTACACCAGCATCTAGAAGCTCTCTCATTCTTTTCTATTGCTGCTTTATTTGTTTGCATTGTCTGTATAGCCAATTTCCCTTAGAAAGGTATAAGTTGTTTGAAACTTTTGCTGCTGCTACAAATATATGACTGCAGAGGGGAATCCTATCATCATTTTCACTTCAGAGGGATAGGGACTATCCCAATCATTTACTGCTATTGTAGCTAATATTGAAATGGGTAATGCAATATGTGATCATATGAGAAAAAAATTAAAGCAGTGTTGGTGCTTTGCCCGTGTTTGCAGTATAAGGATTTTGAAAACATCCAAGCTGTAAAGGTATGCCACACCCTTATTAGCCACCTCAATATCAGTCTACTTATTCTTACTTTTGTATAAAATAAAGTACAGCCAGTTAACAATATGATGATAACAAAGGTATTTCTGAATGTGCAAACATGGTGGTGCCTTTGTTCAAGATGGTGATTACCAAAACTATTATTTCAAGTAAGTTGATAAAATAATGTGTATAAGATATAAAGCTTTTCTGCTAATGTTCCTATTCTGTTTAGACAAAAGCACATGCTATCTAATTGTAGAAAACTCTGCTGATCTGTCCAGTTTATATTGTGGAAACTCAACCAATCTAAGTAAACTTATATTTTCAAGCATCAACTAGCAGGGTCACAAACTCAGAGTTTTATTTCAATGTTTATCTACAAAATTCCATTCCAAGAGTTTTTCCCAGTATTGGGGGAATTTGTTGTAGAGGTTTTGATTTGATTGTTTTTTTTCTAGTTCTACATGAAATTTAAAGATATAAAAGGGAATAAGTGAGAGGAAAAACACTTTATAATTGGATCTTATTCCTATTTTTCCCTTGGATTTTATTTTATTTTACATTTTACTAAGAAACTAGATACCATTTATTGAACTTGGGGACTCAAGAAAATGAGTATAATAAGTTTTAAAAATGACTTTGAGCATATATTACATGAACTTGAGTTCCAATCTCATTACTATCTGATTTTATTTATTTTTTGTTTTTGGTTTTTTTTTTTTTTTTTTGCTTTTAAGTTATTTCTTTTTTTGTTAGATATTTTATTTACACTTTCAGATGCCAACTATCTGATTTTAAAAAAAAAAAAGGTTCTCAAACCTTATTTCTGGTATTTAAAAGATAAGCGTACTGGCATCTGAATGGGGTTTTGGAGGACCAAAATGATATAATATCTAGAAAATACTTAGTGCAGATTATACTCTTAATAAATAATGATATTTGATTATATCCTCACTGGTTTGTGAAGTCCTTGAAGGCAGACAGAAACTACAAATTTATTTTTATGACTCTATTCTCTAGCCAAGTACTAGACACATAATAAGGAATCAATTACTTTTTTTAGTAAGTGTATGAATGAGTTAGTAAAGTAAAGGACATCATACCACTCCCCCAAGTACATAGAAAGTCATATTGGTAGAACAGCCATCAACATAATGTGTTAAAAAGGGGGAAATGAGTATGCAGGCAGATCTATTTAGCAGTAAAGTCATTTTTCTTTTATTTGACCAAACCACATACATCATGCTCAGGCAATTCATGAAGTCACATGTTCATTTAACATTGTTCTTTAGGAGCAAGATTATATATATATATATATATATATATATATATATATATATATATATGTGTGTGTGTGTGTGTGTGTGTGTGTGTGTGTGTGTGTGTATTATATAGTATACTATTGAAGCAAGGTAATATATATATTATATATTGACTATTATATAAGTATATGAAACATACAAATGTACTCTATTTTCTAACTTTATGAAACTTTTTTTATAAAAAATGGTATTCAAGAATTATAAAAGCTTCTTTTTAAATTTATTTTTAGATTCATTATAGAGTTACAGTTCAGAAAATAGATTCATTGTAGGTAAAATATTTAACTATTATTCTATCAAATTTCTTCATCTATTCCATAAAAACTTAATGATTTAATTTAATAATATGATGGTATATATGTTTTAGCATAAAACATATCTAATTAGTTTTTGTATCATGTGATATAATAATTTCAGGATAATACCAGACTGGTATAAGGTAGAAAATATGACAAATAGATGGCTTTATGTGTGATGGATAGATCAGAGTATTAGATAGATGATAGATACATAGATAGATACATACAAACACTGATATATTCATAGATACATAGATTATAGATGACAGATAGATAGGTGACAGATAGACGTACTCAAAGTGTTCAGGCCTACCATTGATCAGGAAATAATGAGTGTTAAAAGTGTTAAAAGGTGAAAATATATTCTTATATGAAGCAAAATGTTAAATGTGAAGTATGTTCATGTTTTTACACATAAAGGAGATTTATCAGCTCTAATCTTTAAAACAAAATACCTATTTGACATTTCTACTTGGGGTATTCACAGATATGAAATAAGTAACTTCTACTATATTGATCTGTCAAATTCTCCTTTTTCATCTTGTCTTTAAATGTATAACATCACATTTTGTCTCTGTATCCAAATCTTCAGTTACTCTCCACCCTACTCTGAATTCAACCTCATCTTATCTTTATATTCAAGTCTCTTAAGAAATTCTCATGTCATGATACATCATTTTCTATCTTCACTAACACTGTTCTTATACAGGTAACTATTATATCTCTGTCACAGATCTGATCACTATTCATTTCTCTGGTTTCAGTTGTATTTTCAACACCAGCCATTTTATTATTGCTCTTTATGTGACACAATAGAATGATCTATTTTTCCCTATTAAACCATCTATAGACAGCTCATTCCATGGAAACTTTGGACAGGACAAAAAGTTGTTACAAAGTACTAACTCTACTCAGATCTAAAATTGAATGTTGGCTGTAGGACAGGAATCATAGAAAAAAACACTTCTGGAAGAGAAAGCAGAGCTTATTGAAGACCCACCCAAGGAAGTGCTAGATGTACTCATAAACAAAAAAGTGTAAAAAACATTAAATTTCATATTGAGTGAAAGAAGGTTGTTGGGTGATATCTACAAGTGAAGCTGAGTGTATTTCATAAGTATGTTTATATATAAATCCATGGGTAACTACTAGGGGAAATGGCATCAAAGTGCCTGTAATAGAGCAATCAGGGAAATACAATTAAAAGTTGGTACATATTACAGTACGGATGGTGTTAAGATAAACATGCTGACAGATAGTGAATGATTTTATGTGAATGAATGGCTCAGAGACACTGACAATAGTACATGATTCTATAGTGGAATTACACAGAATGAGAACACTAACCTGTGACAAAAATCTGCCCAGGTGCGGCTATATTCTTTAATACGTCTTTTGAAAAACATACATATAATTAAGGAAAATTCAATAAAGAAACCAAGATAACCCTTTTATTATTTGGCATATCCAATCTTTAAGCAGATAGAAAAATATTGGGGTGAAACTTCTTCCAGCAATTGCCTACTCCAAGTATCATTAATTTAAAATAATAAGCTTACCAGGGTGTCATATTTGTGGGTGTTGGTTACTGATTCCCAATAATCTCCTCAGAAGAACCTTCATTTAAAAACCAATCTAAAATAACTTTGTTCCCTTTAGGAATCTTAAGCATTGACCTTTCATTGCATAGAAAACCATTTGTAATTACTTCATTTTTATATATCACACTCAGTCTCTCTACCTTTCTGATTTCAATGTATGCCAAGCTTAATAATGAAGAGACTGAGTGTTTCTCATCATCCCTCACTTTTCTCTTATTTTCCACTGGGTCTGGGCCATAATACAATCAGTGAAATAAATAATTTTAGTAAATGATAATGGGATACAAGGTAGAATTTTGATATTTCCCATAACAAAAGAGAAAGCAAACGATCCAGTTCACAAATAGATTCAGAATTTGCTTTTATAGGAAGACAAGTGACTAGTAATATCTTATAACATCTACCCTAATTCAGATTCAGTCAATATTGGAACATGTGTAACCATGTTTATAAAAAGAATAAATAAAGTTTCTGTGTCTTTTTTAAAGCAATTGAACATAGTCAATAAAGAAGGGTCAGGCAGAAATAAGTGATAGAAATAATTCAAAGAACTTTTTAAAAAATATTCACGGCCTGAAAGATAGTTCTAGATTTGAGTCAAATCCACAGGATCCACGTAAATAGCCAGCATGGTGCTGAGCGTTTGCATTCCATGCACATATACAATTTTATTTTACATGGAAAAAAATATTTCAAAATCTTGAAAACTATATTGATCAGTAAGGTTTTAGCAGTGGAAGCATACTTTAAATAATATATTAATTACTCCACCAAGAATAAGTTTGAATTTAATTATTCAGAGTTCACTTTTTCTAAATGACATTTAAAAGAAACCTAGTTTTTTCCTGGGGCATGCAGGCTTCTTTTATGACAGAAAGTAAGTTTACAATGGATCTTTAATGTCAATAATAAAAATCTAATAACACCATAAACTTGACCAAAAGGTATTTGTTAACATGACCAGATAGACACTAAGATGTTCTACAAATGAAATTTCTGGCTAATGGCCCATTACTTACAAAAACAATTTCAAAAAGAGTACATGTTTTCTGAAGAAACAGTATGCATGTTTGACATCTTATTGCTTTCTATTCAGGGGTCATATTCTTGAGGTCAAGCAATAACTCCATGCAGCACTTTCAAGTAAGAATCTCCTACTGATTTCAAAGTCACCTTCATACAAAGAGCAATTCCATATATCATTGAAGAAGAAAGAAGTATGCCGAAAAGCAAAAACTTGTGTTTATTATCTATCTCTCCATCAAAGAAGCAGATATACTTGACATTTAGATTTTTCTACATTTTTTCTTCTTTTTTTTTTCTTCCAAATTGAGTTTCAAATTGAGTTGGTGTATTCATTTCATAGCAAGTATCTGGGTCCACTGGCTTTTATACTCTGTCTCCTGATCCATAATGTTCCATAATCACTGGTTATAGATATTTCATGTAGATATCCCAAGTGAGTGAGATACTCTGTGGTCACTTATTGTCAGTATTTTTTACCATGTTTGGTTCTCTGTGCTAGCCTCCATCTGTTACAACAGAAAGCTTTATTGATTATATACATGTGTGTGTGTATACATATATATGTATATATATATGTGTGTGTGTGGTGTGTGTTTGTTTGTATGTGTGTACATACATATGAGTTGAAAGTTTACACACAATTCCTTCTCTCCCTTCAATCCTATGTACCAATAGAAATCATTCCCAAATATTCTATATAAGAAAAATTTATAGATCAAATATTTAGTTTGGATATGCTTAAGTAACAAGTGAGTGTGGTTAACCACCCATGTAATCTTAGCAATCAGATTAAGAGAGAGACTAAGGTTGGAGGATTTCTGTGACTTTAAGAACAGTCTAACCAAACTCCACAGTGATTTTCAGACTACTCTGGGATACAAACAGAATGTGGCCCTGTATATTCCATAAAGAAAAAATAAAGACAAACCACTGAATAGCAAATCCTATAGCCTGAGACTCTTCTTGTTATTCTTCTCAAGCATTTTATTTCCCTGAATGTACTGCCCTAGGTGCCATCTGCAAGTACTTCTCATCTCCATAGTACTCTCAATGCCTTGGCATTCTTTATTAGTTTTTATTTAAGTGCTCAGCAGATAGGAACTGAGGTACAGTTAATGTGCTTAAGGGACAGGACACTCTGTTTTTATATTATGTTGTCATGTGAGTGGGAATTTTATGTAGATGATATTGAAGATGTAAAGAGATGGTTCATGGTAAAGAGTACTGGCTACTCTTCTAGTGGACCTGGGTTCAGTTCTTGCTAGCATCCTCATGGTTTCTCACAAATTCCAATTCCAGAGTACCTAATGCCCTCTTCTGACCTCTGTGGTCACTTCACACATACAGTGTACAGACATGAATTTATATCTCATAAAAGAAAAGAAAATATATTGAAATGGCCTTTAAAAAGCTAGGACGTGATGGTATCTTTAACTTGACCATATAAAGATATTGAGCATCTGTTTGTAGAATCTACTGGTTTTAGTTCCATTATAGAGGGATAGATATAGAGTCATCTGGATAGTGTGGATGGCACTACAAGTAATGACATTTTAAGTGATGAGCCTTGAGGGCTTAATGTTCTCCTCAGAGCTCTTTCTCTACATTGATTTCTCTACTTAGGTAATGTTGATGTAATTAGAAAGCAATAATGTTTGACTCTTTTAAGATTAATATACCTCTACAGTGCTTTGCTAACCACCTATTGTTTAAAGCACAATAAGTTTTTCATCATGTCTAATTCAAATACTTTTGGAAGGCAGGTAATTTACATTATTATTTCCCTTGTAGCAGTTTGACAAGTTTTGTAAATGTAAGTTGCCATGAATATACAAAGTAATGTATGTAAATGAGTTATAAAATAATTTTGTACAAATGAACTTTGAATTTTATTTTGCCCTAGTCTAGTCTTGAAGTTTGCTCTTTAAAGTCATTTTTGGTCTATAAATCCACAAACTGGACAATATCAGGTTATTATTGGTGACTACTTTTCTTTTTCCTTTTCCATTAGTTTATGTGCATGAATGCTATAGAGTGCATGTGAAAACCAGAGGACAACTTACGGGAGTCAGTTCTTTCCTTCTACTATATAGGTCCTGAGTATTGAACTCAGTTAATCAGGCTTGCTAACAGAAACTCTTATCTACTGTACCATCTCACTAGACCATGGATGAAAAGGGTCAAATACATCTGCTGTATTTGTAATAATATAATTGGAAATTATTTAGAATATATAAAAATTCATATAATCTAACAAGCATCTAACTCATATGATGTGAAAGATATATTATCTAATTAACAAGTCATTTAACCAATCATTTATTTAAATATTTACAAGATGTTCAAGATGTAAAGACATATACTCAGCTAATAAATTGCTTCTCTGGGACAATAAGGACCTGAGTTGAAGCCCTGCATCAAAGTAAAATTGTCACATATGGTGACATATATCTGTATCCCCAGTGCTAGAGAAGCACAATGAAAGTAGTTTATCATAAAGGATAATTTTAATTAGATGAGATACAATTTTTATTACTTATATTTTTGATGTTATTTTCAAAGGCTATAAAAATATACAATATATTTTATTTTGCAGGATTTTCTAGTTTTAGTGATTTAAGATTAAGAGTCCAACTTCACACTTTCATATGAATATTCTGTACCATTTTTTTTAAAAACCTATTATTGCCCTTACAGGATTATCTTTGTACACTTGTAAAAATTCTCTATAAAGTGTGAACTTATTTTTGCACTTTCAACTATATTCCATTGCCCAAACACTGTGCAATTTTGATTGTGTTATGTTAGTAAGTTTATTACTAGAAAATATGAAAAATACAAACTCTTTTATCCAATATTACTTGATCTATTGAGTCTATAATGTATGTATGAAAATTTTAAATATTGTCACTTTTGGCAAAGCAAATAATATGGAATTTTGATATGGATTAACTTTGTAGACAAACTTGATAACTAAGTCTTTATTGAAGTCTTCTAATCTATGAACAAAGGATAATGTTTCACTTCTTTAGGACTTCAGATTCTTTCCACAATATTTGCACTTTTTAAAAGCACAGATACTCCTTTATTCAGATGCATTTACTTCATCATAACTGATTATGAGTTTATTCCACAAAACCTACAAAACACGATACCCTGACAAGATAATTTACTATAGAAAATGATATGTTTTCCTTTGATAAAATGACTTATTGAAACTGATGGCTCATCAAAACTGCCATAATTTGTGTCTGGTTACCATGCCATAATAAAGAAACCAAGAATATATCAGAATTCCAACTATGATTACTAGTGAAGATACATTTTTGGAACTACTGTAAAGTCAAAAAAACATAAGTCAAGCAATGTAAGCATGGATATATCTGTTTAAGTTTTGAATTTCTTGTTTTTGGGGAATTTTTTAATTAATTTTTATTAAAAATGGATTTTTTCTTATATAATATATCTTTATTGTAGGCTCCATCTACTACTTTTTATTTTCTCCCAATCTCCCTTACTTTCTGTATCTAAACCCTTTCTGTTACTCATTAGAAAAAATAGCAAACATAACAAAATAAAATACAATAAGATGAAGCAAACTCTATCATATTGAAGTTGGACCCTACAACCCAACAGAAGGAAAAGAGTCACAAAAGCAGGTACAACATTCAGAGAGCCACTCATTCTCACAGTCAGGAGCCCATAGAATCCAGATAAATAACTTTAACAAAGTGGCTGGATATAAAATTAACTGAAACAAATCAGTAGCCTTCCTCTACTCAAAGGATAAATAGGCTGAGCAAGAAATTAAGAAAATGATGGATATATTTGCATATTTCTACATGCAGACATTCATCTTAATCAGCACCACTTGTTGAAAATGCTATCTTTTATTCATTGCATATTTCTGCCTTCTTTAACAAAAATCAGTTGTCTGTGGGTATGTGAATTTATTTCTGGGTCTTCAATACATTCCATTGATCAGCATATCTGTTTTAGGCCAATAGTGTGTGTGTGTGTGTGTGTGTGTGTGTGTGTGTGTGTGTGTGTGTGTGTTTATTACTGTAGGTCTGTAATACAAACTGAAATCAGGAACAGTGATACCTCTAACAATTCTTTTATTGGTTGGGATTGTTTTAGCTATCTGGGATTTTTATTTTTCCATATGAATTTAAGAATTATCTGTTAAGATCTATAAAGAAAGATGTTGGAATTGTGATGGGAACTGCATTGAAATTGTAGATTGATTTTGGTAGGATGGTGATTTTTACTATGGTAAACCTATCAATCCATGAGTGTAGTAGCTCTAAAGTAGAAACTTAAGGGTTCTTTGGAAGTCAGTCATGTTGGATGGTGTTTTGCTGGGGCAAACATGTAAAGGAGTATTTACTTTTTTCTTCTTTTTATTAATAATTTTATTTATTTACATCTCAAATGATATCCCCTGCCCTTGAAACAGAAACAAGTGAAAAGATGTTTAGCTAAAGCAAATATATGAAAGAATATTTCACTGAAGCAGATACAGGTAAAAGAGTGTTTTGTTAAAGCAAACATGTGAAAGAATATATGATGAAGGATTCTTTGCTAATGACACTCATGTATTGGTCTGCCTTACATTTGCATTGTTGAGCTGCATTTGTTGGGACTCCATAGAGAGAAATGCACCCAAACTTCTGGTAGTGTGCTGAAGTTTCTTGGTGATTCTGTGGACTTGGGCTAACTGGCAAAATGGGGTCAGTTGATACAGACTCACATGGGGTTTTGCTACAACAGACTCTGTGCTTAGGCAAGACATGTGATGAGACAAGACCCATGGAGGACACTTGATGCTTTAAATGAGTATAAATAGAACACAATGGACAATGATGGGGGGCTTGGCTTGGCTTGATTGCATAGCTAAATGCTTGTTGGACTCAAGTATTCACTGATCTTCACTTCCTTGAGAGAGGCATAGCCAAGAACTTCTGGAGTCCTTTGTGATCCTGATCTCTCCTGCTGAGTCATGCCAATTCAACTGAGGTCTGCTATTCCTGCTAGTTCTTGTCAATGCTGCTGTTATCCTGACACTACTGAACTGGACTTCTGGTGGATCTGTGAAATGAACTACTGATTTTCTGACAACTCAGGTACAATTTGCTCCAAACAAAAATTTCTAAACAAGTCCACTTCCCCCCATATCCTTTCTTTACCACTACCTCTGGTGGGTTGTGGACTAGAAGGAAATTTAAAGCATTTAAGAACCATCATTAAAAATGGGATTTAAGCCAGGCAGTGGTGGTGCATGTCATTAATCCCAGCATTTGGGAAGCAGAGGCAGCTGGATTTCTGAGTTCGAGACCAGCCTGGTCTACAGAGTGAGTTCCAGGACAGCCAGGGCTACACAGAGAATCCCTGTCTCAAAATATAAAAAAAAATAGGATTTAAAAAAATTAAACTTAAAGAGATCTTTGCATATTCTGATTATCTTCTTCTGTTCCTTTCTTTGAAGGCTTGAAATTATTATCGTATAAGTCTTTCACTTGCTTGGTTAAAGTTACAGCAAATAATATTTTATATTATTAGAAGCTAATGTAAAAAGTGTTGTTTCCCTGATATCTTTCTTGGCCTGTTTTCCATTTGTATATGCAAGGGCTATGGAATTTTTTTACTTAATTTTGTGTCCAACTAATTTGCTGAAAGTGTTTATCAGGTTCCTATACATACACATACTATCATATCATTTGCTAATAACAGTATTCTGATGTCTTCCTTTCCAATTTGTATCCCCTTGATCTCTTTCATTGGTCTTATTGATCTGACTAGAATTTTAAGTACTATATTGAGTAGGTATGGAGAGAGTGGACAGCCTTGTCTTGTCCCTGATTTTAGTGTAATTGATTTAAGTTTCTCTCCATTTAACCTAATGTTGGCTAAAAGTTGCTATAAATTGCCTTTATTATTTTTAGGTGTGTCCCTAATCTTTCTAGGAATTTTATTTTGAAAGGGTATTGGATTTTGTCAGAAGGCTCTACTTCATGTAATGAGAAGATTATGTTTTATTTCAGTTTGTTTATATGGTGGATTTTATTTACCGATTTTTATATTAAGTCATCTATGCATATCTGGATAAAGGTTACAAGATCATGGTGAATGATCTTTTTTGGTGTGTTCTTGGTTAATATTTACAAGTATTTTATTGTGCATTTTTGTATCTATGTTGATCCTTTATATGGTTTTTGTATCACTGTAGCTGTGGCAATATTCATTCTGTTTCTATTTTGTCAAACAATCTAAAGAGTATTGGTGTATACCCTTCTTTCAATGTCTGGTACAATTATGCACTAAATTGCTCTGGTCCTGTTTTTGGTTTTGTTGGTGTGATGATGATGATGATGGAGATGGTGGTGGTATGATAATGATGATAATAATGATGATGTTGATAATGGGAGACTTTTAATGACTACTTCCATTTCACTAGGGGCTATGGGTCTATTTGAATTGTTTTCTGATGTTGATTTTACTTTAGTAAGTAGTATTTGTACAGATAATAATTCATTTCATTTAGATTTTTCCATTTGACAGAGTACAGATTTTTAAAATATATTTTTATGATTACCTAGAATTTCTTGCTCTCTGTTGTTATGTCACATTTTTCATTTCTGATTTTGTTAATATGGATATTCTCTCTGCCTTTTAGCTAGGGTGAATAAGGGGCTTCTATATTTTGTTAATTTTTTCAAAGAAACAACTTTTCTTTTCATTGATTCTTCTCTTTGTTTCTGTTTTATTGATTTTTAGCCCACAATTTTATTATGTCTTGCCATCTACTTCTCTTGGGTATCTTTATTTTTTTGTTCTAGAGCATTCAAGAATACTGTTAATTTGCTAGTATGTGATCTCTCCAGTTTTTTCTTTCTTTTTTTAAATGTAGGCCCTTAAAGCTATACATTTATCTCTTAGAAGTATATTCATTGTTTCACGTAAGTTTGGGTATATTTTTCTTCATTTTCATTGAATTCTAGCAAGACTTTAATATCTTTTGTTATTTCTCTTTTGTCCCATTTTTCATTCAGTAGATAATTGTTCACTTTCTGTTTATTTGTAAACTTTCTATTGTTTCTTTTGTTGATATCTACCTTTAATCTGTGGTGGTCTCATTGATGTCAATTTGCTTGTTTATCTGTTGAGACAGACTTTGTGTCCAAGTCTAGTCAATTTTTGAGAAAATTCCATGAAGTACTAAGAAGAAGACATATTATTTATTTACTTTACATCTCAATCATAGCCCCCCTCCTCACTGGCTTCCCCTCACAAAATCCCTTGCCCCACCCTTTCCCCTTCTCTTCTGAGAAAGAGGAGCCCCCCCCTCCCCCCGGGTATCAACCCAACTTGGCACATTAAATCTCTGCAGGACTAGACATATCCTGTCCCATGGAGGCCAGGCAAGACAGCCTAATTAGAGTAAAGGGATCCACAGGCAGACAACAGATTCAGGGATACTCCCCACTCCAGTTTTTGAGTGAATGATTTATTTACATATATGACATTTGTTACATATATTGGGGTCAAACAATCTAAAGAGTATTGGTGTATACTCTTCTTTCAATGTCTGGTACAATTATACACTAAATTGCTCTGGTCCTGTTTTTGGTTTTGTTGGTGTGATGATGATGATGGAGATGGTGGTGGTGGACTACATCCAGCTCTTGCTTGCTCTTGTTCTGGTAGTTCATTGTTGGTCATCTTGTAGAGTCTCTATCCACTTCAGGTCCCTCAATCCTTCCCCAAACTTTTCCACAAGATTTCCTGAGCTCTTTTTAATATTTGGTTGTGAGTCTCTGCATTACTTTCAGTCAGCTGCTGTGTGGATTCTCACAGAAGAAAGTTATGCTAGGCTCCTATGTATAAGTATAACAGAGTATCATTAATAGTGTCAGGGAATGGTTCTTGCCCATAGGATGGGTCTCAAGTTGGGCCAGGCATTAGTTGGCCATTCCCTCAGTCTCTGCACTATCTTTATTCCTGCATATCTTGTAGGTAGGATACATTTGGGGTGGAAGGTTTTGGGGGTGGGTTGGTGTCCTTTTTCTTCAACTGGAAGTCCTGAATAGCTACAGATAGCCACTTCAGGCTCCCTATTTCCCACTACTAGAAGTTTCATCTTGAGTCACCTCCATAGAATCCTAGGGAGGGTAGGATATGCCAGAGACCTAGGATGTTGGAGGCTCTGGAAGCCTCCAACATATTCAGATTTGTTTGAAGGAAAATGTTTTATAACTATCTGTTAAGTTCATTTGGTTTATAACATTTGTTAGCTCCAGTATTTCTTTCTTTAGTTTTTATCTAGATGCCCTTTCCATGGGTAAGGATCAGGTAATGAAGTCTCCTACTACCATTGTGGGAGGGCCAATATGATATTTTAGCTGTAATAGGGTTGTTTCTACAAACTTTGGTGCCCTCATGTTTGGGGCATAGATGTTAAGAACTGAAATATAATCTTGATGAACTTTTCCTTTGATGAGAACATAGTATCATTCCTCTATGTCTTTTAATTAATTTGGGCTTGAAGTCTATTTTGTTATATACTAAAATGGCTACTGTAGTTTTGTTTCTTAAGTTTCTTGGTTTGGAATATCTTTTTCCAACCCTTTACTCAGAGGTAATGTTTATCCTTGATGTTGACATGTGTTTCATGAATACAACAGAAGGATGAATCCTGTTTTCATATCCATTCTGTTAGTTTGTAGCTTCTTATTAGGGAATTGAAACCATTTATATTGAGAAATGTTAATGATCAATGATTGTTGAATTCTGTTATTTCTTGTTGTTGTTGCTGTTGTAGTTTGTGGTTGTGGGGTGGTGGTGGTAATGGTGGCAGTGGTAGGTTTTGTGTGTGTGTGTGTGTGTGTGTGTGTGTGTGTGTGTGTGTGTGTGTGTGTGTTCTTTTGACTTAACTGATATGAGATTATTTCCTCTGTTTTCTTGGTTGTAGGTAATTTCCCTAGGTTAAAGTTTTTCTTCTAGTACCTTCTATAGGCCAATAGGTAGATAAATACTGTTTAAATTTGCCTTTGTCAGATAATATCCTATTTTCTCTATGGTGATCAAAAAGACTCTATGAATATAGTAGTCTGCTTTGGCATCTACAAATGCTTTGTCTCTTAGCATCTCTAGCACATCTGACCAGGCCCTTCTAGCTTTTAGAGTCTCCATTGAGAAGTCAGGTCTAATTCAATTAGATCCATTTTCATTTATTTCTTGGTCTATTTTCCCTTCAGCTTTTAATCTTTCTATGTTCTGTATGTTCAGTGTTTTGGTTATTGTGTGGTATGGGGACTTTGTTCCATCGAAACTATTAAACTATTTGGTGTTCTGTATGCTTCTTATACCTTTATAGGCATCTCCTTCTTTAGGTTAGGAAACTATTCTATGATTTCATTGAAAATATTTTCTGGGCCTTTTGGAACTGGGATTCTTCTCCTTCTTCTATTCCTATTATTCTTGGGCTCTGACTTCTCATAGTATCCAAGATACTCTGGATGATTCTTGTCAGAAATGTTATAAATTTAACATTGTATTTGTCTAATATCTGGACTTATTATCATATAATTGATGTCTGCAATTGTTTCTTTCATCTCTTATATTCTGTTGATGAAGCTTTTCTCTGTAATTCATACTGAAATTCCTAAAATGTTCATTTCCAGACTTCTCTGTTTGTGTTTTTCTTATTGTTTCTATTTCAATTTCCAGATCTTGAGCAGTTTTGTTTTCTTCAATTCTTTGTGTTTTTATGGCTTTCGTTAAGGGCTTTATTATTTTCCTTCAATTTTTTTTGTGTGTGTTTTCCTGGATTTCATTGAAGGACTAATTCACTTCCTTTTTAAGGACTTTATCATCTTCATATATTTAGATTTAGGTACATTTTCTTCTTTTAATTTTTATAGATTCTTTGTGAGCTTTACAACATGTACCCAATCCCTCTCATTTTTCTAACCCTTCACATCTGCCCACCACAGTTATACCTTTCCCTCAAAACAAATAAATAAATAAATAAATAAATAAATAAATAAATAATAAAAACATTGCCCTGGCTAGTTCACACAATGTTTCAGCCAGCATTTTCTGTATTCATCCCTCTGTTGAGGGGCATCTAGGTTGTTTCTAGCTTCTGGCTATTATAAATAAAGCTTCTATGAACATAATGGAGCATGTGTCCTTGTTATACATTGGAGCATCTTTTGAGTATATGCCCAGGATTGGTATATTTGGGTTCTCAGGTAGTACTATGTCCAATTTTCTGAGGAACTGCAAGACTGATTTCCACAGTGGTTGCACTAGCTTGCAATCCTATCACCAAGGGAGGAGTGTTCCTCTTTTACCACATTCTTGCCAGCATATGCTGTCACTTTTGTTCTTACCTATTCTGATTCGTATAAAATAGAATCTCATGTTCATTTTGATTTGCATTTCCCTGATGACTAAGGATATTGAAAGACATCTTCATTATCTCCTGAAGATAGGAACAGAAAAGAAGAAGAGCCTGAAGCAGGTGGTCTGCTACAAAACTGGAGTTGTGACGTGTTTATAATTGTTTGTTTTATGTTGTATTCAATTGAAAGTATTTTTGTTTAGATATTTAAATTTTCCATATGTGTATTCATAATATCTCAACCCTACCTACCCCTCATTCTATCCAACTAACATTCTCTGATTCCAAAAATATTTCTTTTTCAACTTCATATCTCCCTTTTTGTTTATAACCGACTAAATTCACTTACTGCTGCCTAGATGTTTGTGGGTGGGGGGCTTAAACATTTTATGAACATTCATAATGTCTAATGGTTTTCTTTCCTGTGATATATGCAACTGGTTAGAAATAGATGAGTTCAGAAGAAGTTCTTCTCAGCATTAATTTTGTTTATGGGGTAGGGACTAAAGGGATGGTTTCAATTCTATAAACATTCCATAGTATTCACCAGTAACGCCATCTAAAACTGGACTTTATCCTTCTGTTTATGGTACATTAATTTTTCTATTTATTTTTATATTGTAAATATAGTGTAAGTCTAGAGAGACTTTCAGGTGTTTTCACCATTTAACTTTTAGTATTTAATTTAATTGTGTTGAATTACACATAGTATTTTCATATAATACTTTTTAGGCCTGTAAACTCAGAAGTAAAAATCTCTATTTAATTCTCAATTTGATAGTTTAAATCTTTTTTGTATTTCTCTTGATCACCATTGTAAATTTTGTAGTGATTTTCTCAAAAAAGAAGCCCTTAAGTTTATTAAATCTGAACTGTCTCACTTTATAAAGTTGATTATCTATCCTGTGTTATTACTTTCATTCTGTATTTTGGGCCTACCTTGTTTTTTGTCCATTTTAAGGTGTCAAATTTGATTTTTTTTTTCCTATTGTAAGCATTTTCCAACTGTGCATGTCCTTCTAAGTATGGTTTTAATTGCAACTTGTATGTATTATCTTGTTTTGTTTTTTTCTCTCATTATCATAAAATGCTTTTGTTTGTAATCACCAGTTGCAAGTAATCTGGCATTGAGTTCATTGAGGCCTTGCCCAGGAATGTGTTTGATATACTCAGTGAAACTCCATCAGAGAAATATAGCATTCTATTTCCCAGGAGGAATGAAATCTGACAGTAAGCATATGCTACCATGAATCAAGTCTGATCTCTCACTGGATAAGTCAGAAACTAGTTTTTGGGTATCCCAAAATCAAGGAAGTGTCTTGAAAAAATAAAGTCTAATCATCTATTTATCCTAAGAAAGATAAATGAGAATTGGAATACTTATTACATAGAAAAAGTAGGATAAGATCAAACTAAAGTGATTCAGAATAACCTGATGATTGGTTCATGGTATTACCTGATGTGGTGCTCATTTTATTACTTCAGGTGCTTTGCTGCCATTTAGTGCTTCTGTAGAGACATTTTACACAGTTTGTATTTATTTACTTCCTATTTTGCTGGCTATGCAAGGGCTTGGAAGTATATTTTCTGTCTTCCTGCTGAAATTGATATTTGCCTAATTCCTAAGCCTATATGTATAAGAGAGAGGTGATATCACATTTCACACATATTGATATAAGGAAGCAATAACAGTTATCTAGCTTGCACAGTATTATTATGATATTGAAAGCATAATACAATTTTAATACAACTATGTTATAAGAAAACTGACCCTCCTGAGCTCTGTACAAGATGATAAACATGGATCAATTCAGATTCTGCTAAATACAGACTGCCAGTTAGACCAATACCATTTGGTGAAGATGCTTTCTTTATTCTACTGTATGATTTTGGCTTCTTTGTCAAAGATCAAGATCACTTTCCATGTCTGTGAACAATTGTGTTGGAATTTTCATGGGAATTCTATTGAACCTGTAGATTGCTTTTGGAAGGATGGCCATTTTTACTATGTTAATCCTAGCAATCCCTGAGCATGGAAGATCTTTCCATTTTCTGAAGTCTTCGTCAATTTCTTTCTTCAAGGACTTGAAGTTCTTGTCATATAAATTATGTCATACAGTTTGGTTAAAGTTACATCTAGATATTTTATATTATTTGTGACTATTATGAAGGGTGTCGTTTCCTTATTTTCTTTCTCAGCCCACTTATCATTTGTATATATAAAAAAAGCTACTGATTTCTTTGAATTTATTTTTTTTTATCTAGCCACTTGTAGAAGTTGAACTTGTAGACGTTCTTTGGCAAAGTTTTTTTTTTTTATATCTACTATTATATCATCCTCAAAGAATGGTTATCTTGACTACTTTCTTTCCAGTCTCTATCCCCTGATCTCCTTTTGTTACCAAACTGCTCTAGCTAGAATATCAACATCAAGTGTTATATTTAATAGATAGGGAAAGAGAGGATAGCCTGGCCTTGTCCTTGATTTTAGTGAATTTGTTTCAAGTTTCTCCCAGTTAAATTTCATGTTGGCTGTTGGTTTGCTGTGTGTTGCTTTTATTATGTTTAGATTTGTGCCTTGAATTCCTGATTTCTCCAATACTTTTAACATGAAGTGGTGTTGGGTTTTGTAAAAGACTTTTCAGCATCTAATGAGATGATAATGTGATTTTTTTTCTTTGAATTTGGTTATATGAGGGATTCTGTTGACAGAATTTGTATACTGAACCATTCCTGTATCCCTGGGATGAAGGCTACTTGATCATAGTAAATGATGATTTAGATATGTTTGTGGATTCCATTTGTGAGAATTTTTGAGTATTTTTGCATTGATATTCATAAGTAAAATTTGTCTGAAGATCTCTTTCTCTGTTGGGTCCTTGCATGGTTTAGGTATCAGAGTACAGTGGCTTCATTGAATATATTAGATTATATTCCTTCTGTCTCTCATACAAAGCTCAAGTCCAAGTGTATCAAGGATCTCAACATAAACCAGATGCACTGAATCTAATAGATGAGAAAGTGGAAAATACCCTCAAATGCATTGGAACAGGGTAAAACTTCCTGAACAGAACACCAATGGCTCAGGCTCTAAGATAAACAATTGATAAATGGTACCTCATAAGAACTGATGGCTTCTGCAAGGAAAGGTCATTGTCAACAGGACAAAACAGCAGCCTACAGATTGGGAAAAGATCTTCACTAACCCTACATCCTAGAGAGCTAATATCTAAAATATACAAAAACTCAAGAAGTTAGACTCCAGGAAACAAAATAACACAATTTAAAAATCTTGTACAGAGCTAAACAGAGAATTTTTAACAGAGCAACTGCAAATGGTCGAAAAGCACTTAAAGAAATGTTTATCATCCTTAGTCATCAGAGAAATGCAAATAAAAATGACTCTGAGATTTCACCTTACACAAATCAGGATCACTAAGATCAAGAACTTCATCAACTACATGCTTGTGAGGATGTGGAGAAAAAGGAACATACTGCCATTGATGGTAGGGTTGCAAACTGGTACAATCACTCTGGAAATCAATCTGACTGTTCCTCAGAAAATTGGAAGACCCAACTATATCACTAATGGGCATATACCCAAAAGATGTTCCACCATACCACAAGGACATATGCTCTACTCTGTTCATAGAGCCTTATTTGTAATAGCCAGAAGTTTGAAACAACCTGGATGTCCCTCAGCTGAAGAATGGATAGGAAATGTGGTTCATTTTCACAATAGAATACTAATCAGCTACTTTAAAAAAAGGACACAATGAATTTTGAAGGCAAATGGATGGAACTAGAGATTATCTTCCTGAGTGAGGTAACCCAGACCCAAAAAAAAAACATACACAATACATACTCACTGACAAGTAGATATTAGTTAAATGTTCAGACGACCCATGATACAATTCACAGACTGTAGGAAGCTTAACAAGAAAGAAGACCCAAGTGTGGATAAGTCAAACCCACGTAGAAGATGGAACAAAAGTATCATGGGAGGCAGAGGGAGGGATGAAAATGGGTGGGAGGGGAAAGGGAGAAAGGGGACAGAATCAGGTAGGGGTGGGGGTGGCAGGAGAAAAGCCCAAAGGGCCAGGAGACTGAATTGGAATATTCAGGAGTGTGGGATGGCGGGCAGGGAGAAACTTCTAGAAAATCTCAGAGAACTGGGATGGCAGAGACTTCCAGGACCCAATAGAGATGACCTTAGCCAAAATACCCAACAGTGGGGAGATGGAACCTGAAGAGACCACCTCCAGTAGATAGACATGGCCCCCAGTTGAGGGACGGGGCTACCTACCCATCTTCAAAATTTTTGATCTAGAATTGTTCCAGTTTAAAGAAAATGCAGAAACAAAAGTGGAGCAGAAACTGAAGAAAAGCCACTCAGTGACTGACCCAACATGGAATCTATCCCACATGTGCACACCAATCCATGACACTATTAATAATGCCATATTGTGCTTGCCAACAGGAGCCTGGCATGGCTGTCCTCTAAGCTCTACCAGCAGTGGACTGATACAAATGCAGATACATACAGCCAACTATTAGATTGAGGTTGGGATCCCTATGGAGGAGTTTGGGAAAGGATTGAAGGAGCTGAGGGGGATTGCAACCACATAGGAACAACAACATTGTCAACTAACCCAGACCCCTCACAGCTCTCAGAGACTAAGCCACCAACCAAGGAGCATTCATGGACTAGTCTGTGCCTCAGGAAACATGGGTAGAAGAAGACTGCTTTATCTGGCCTCAGTGGGAGAGGAAGCCCTTAACCCTATGGAAACTGGATGCACCATGGAAGAGAGATGCATGAGAAACTGAGATAAGGGGAGGGGTGGAAATGTTGAGGAGGACCATCTTAAAGGCTAAGGGGTGGGCTGGTTCAGGATGGGATGATAAACTTGGAGAGGGGGACCAGGAAGGGGGTAACTTGTGGAATGCAAATAAATAATATAAGTAATTAAAATAAAACAACAACAGCAATATCAACAATAACAACAACAACACTGACCCTCAAGGAATTTATATAATTTTCTCTATACTTTAGGACAATTATATAATATTTGAATTGTATGTTTATAAAACTTTACAAATTCACAATCTTAAACAGTATATACAGGATACTATATAGCCATAGACTGTTAGCTATCTTTGTTTCTCCTTTTTAAAATTCATTTTATATACAAGAGAATATCCACAAGACTGTAATAATATTTCACATTATTTTCAACATGTAAATTATATACTAAGTAAGTAGATAAATAGGTAGACAGACAGAAAGACAGACAGACATACAGGTAGTAAGATGGATAGATTGATAGATGCTTGCTTACTGGCTTCTCCTTGATGAAAATTTTTAGAAGAGAGGACTACTCCAGAAATTGCTTAGTACTTAACTTGGCATGTTCTTCCCAAAACAACAGACAGACACAATCAAATCAGCAAACTATCCAGGGTAGTTTCCAAATCGAGAATGTGTCAATGAGACACACCACCAGGATGCAATCAGAATAGTGTGCCAGAGAGACAATGATAAGGAAAAATGCAACAGAGCTATAACTGATGCTTTCAACTGCTAGGTCTGTTTCTGGGTGAATGTGTGGAATGAATCAATTTTAAACTCCAGAAATGAAAACAGTAATTCAGGAAAAAATCTCTACTTTTTAAAAAATCAATTTGACTAATAGTTCACGTTTGCACCAACATCTATTCTCCACAAACTTTTGGGTGGTGTTGGCTATAAAGGAACACCTCAAAAACAATCATAAGACTCAAAATTTATATGACTTATTGTAAGTCGCTGTTAATTTTCATTTTCTAAGGATATGTATAAACAGGCAAACAATGCCATCAATCTCATTGCTGAAATTTGTTCATATAAAGCCCTCAGTGTGATGTTAGAATGCTTGTGAAATCTACCTATTTTTAGATGTCCTTTTTGGCTTTTCTGTCCCAAAAGCTTTGTCTTTATGGATGATACATGATAACATTGTCTGTGACAGATTCAAAGACTAAAAATCCTCTCTGGCCTTTCTGTGATGTCAACATTTTCATCCTCTCGGCTGAATAAAGATTTAGATTTTTGTTAACTTTCAATTGTGATTAAAATGAGATATGTTTGCTTACATCACTTCCTTATGTAAGAAACATATAATTATCTCAATAAACTCAAGGGTTTGGTAAATTCACATTTTTATGAGAATGTGACAGGCCAGGTATGAAGCTATGAAATTCTCCTCCATGTATTTCATCAACAAACATCTGAGAATTACCTCATAAAAACCTGAAGGAACCATAAAATGACATAAAAATCCCACCATTTTTCTCCAGACTTAACCTCAAAATTATGTTTAAGTATTAATATAGTTAGAAAGGGTAAGAGGAAGAAGAGTTAGAAACATCAATATATTTTTAAAATGCCATAATAAAAACTGTTCTTTTATGTACTATTTTAAAACAAAAATGTACTCTAAGAAAACGTAAGGAATACCTTTTACATAATTGACACTACTTTGCCACTGCAATATGAAAACCAAAAAAACCTCTTCCTGTCATATTTCAACCACAGAAAACTTTTCTGTTGACGTACAATCTAGTGTGAGAAAATATTAAACCAGCACATGATTGCAAACAGCAGATTCACATAGATGAATGATGCTAGGGACCTGGAGAAAGAAAAGATGAGCATCTTCTATGTACATTATGTAACAGGAACTTATACCAAGGTTTTTGACTTATTTAATCCTCACATTAACCTTTGGATGTAAATATATATTCATTGTTTTATGGAGGAGGAAAGTGAAAACTAGAAGAACAAAATAACTGGTCCAAAGTCACATAGACAGATGGCAATGTATCTGAGATGAAAAGTTGTCTGTATCATTCTAATTCCTATAGCTTTTCCATTATGTTTTTTTCCACCATGAGAAAGAATTTCAAAGGTATTTTATACCAACTGTTGGTGACTTTTTATCTTATTAATAGTGTTACAAATAGTAAGTATAATTTTGGATACAAGCAAAGTCTGTGAAGGAACTAAAACAGTGCTATGCCAAAAAGTGATTGAAAGGTAAAGATGGGAAGTGTAAATCTCCAGTAGTAATATTTGAGATAAAACAAATGATTAGAATGGGTACATGAAGAAGAAGCAAATGGAAGCATTTTAAACTAGAGAAGACTCACATATTTGAAGATCAGAAGTAAGGTCACACTCAGAAGAATAACAGATGAGGAAACAATACTGAGAGATTATATATACAGAATTTAATATGTCATAAGTAAATTAGGGGTTTAGTTTTAGATGGCACCATAAAAGCATCAGGAGACTGTGTGGAGAACAACAACCATTTACCTCACATTAAAAACTACAAGTTAGTTATAAATTTATAAGGGAGGAGACTTAAGAATGCAATAATTGAAGCAAAGAAACCAGTGAAAGGAAACTTCTACAGAGGAGAAGTGACAGTAGCCCTGAAGAATAGTAGACAAGTTATGGAATTTTTAAGTCATACTTAGATTTGGAAAGAATTTTCAAATTAAATCTGAAAAGAGTTTTTTATGGGCTAAATATTGAATGAGACAGAAAGAGACTTTGAGATTTGCATGTGCAAGACTTTTAGATTGAGGAATTAAATTAATCTAAGCAAGTGATATTCCCAGTCAGTTAGATGCACAAGATTGAGGAGAAGAGACATATTTGATAATGGTGAAAGAAAGCATAAGAAAATGAAACTCTTTGGTTTATTCAATGTTTGCTTATTTGATGTTTATACAATATTGTGAAGAAAATGAAAAGCAGGCAGCTGCATATATGCAATGCATTGACAGGGAATGCCTCCATAGGTCTGAATGATTAGGCCAGAGTTGGCAGAACAGTTCTTGGAAGAATTAGAAGGTGTGGCTTTGGGGAGGAGTTTTGTCATTGGATTGGTTTATGGTTTCAAAGGGATAACGCCACTCCCAGTGTGCTCTCTCTCTACTTCCCACTTACGGTTTTAAGACGGGAACTTTCAGCTGTTCATGCTACTATGACTTTACTCTGCTGTCCTGAACTCTCTCTCACTGAATCCTTAAGCCCAAATAAATACGTTCTTTTATAAATTGCCTTGTCATGGTGTCTTATTACAGCAATAGAAAAGTGACCAATACAATACAGAAGTTAGGAATTCAGTCTGTGTAAATGCTATAAGTTTGCTTATTCTTCCCACATAAGCCCAAGCCAAAGAGCTATAGGAAAAGTGATGAAATATTCATAGCCTCATATATGTTTTGCTACATCAATATCACTTAGTGCAATGAGGCATCTCAATACCACCATGAAATGCTTATAAAATATCATAGCTCACATTTCCACCTAGAATATGACAATTAAAATACTGTGGATTCTTATATGTACAGACACTAGGTAGGAATACTCCATTTTAAATGACCTGATCCACTGTTTAACAGTAGATCAATACAAAAAAAACATACAAACAACAAACCTTTTAATAGATGTATGTTTAAAAGGCAGATAACATTCATCCTTCAGGATGCTATAGCAAAGTAGAATTTTATTATACCATCAGAGCTGGAATAGTTTTCTGTTTTCTTTGTATATGTAACTTGATCTTTCTGTCTTTCGTAAAACAGAGAAATTAGTATTTATGTGGATATTGTGAGCATGATCTTAGTTACTTTTCTATTGATGGGATAAATCCCATGATCAAGGGGAGTTACGGAAGAAATTTTTTTATTGAGGAATGGCATTTTCAGGTTAGAGTAAATGATTATCATGGCAGGAAGCATGACTGCTGTGTACTCCTCTTGGGTATATTAGCTTCTTTTCATTCTAAATCTTTCAGGTATTCTGTCAAGTTGTTAGTGTATGCTCTTTCCAGTTTCTTTTTGTGGGCACTGAGAGCTATGAGTTTTCCTCTTAGTATTGCTTTCATGGGGTCCCACAAGTTTTAGTATGATGTGTCCTCATTTTCATTAAATTTTAAAAGTCTTTAATTTCTTTCTTTACTTCTTCCTTGACCAAGTCAAGGAGTTATGTTTGCGTAGCTATCTTCTTTTAGGGTTGTTGGAAGATTACTTTCTTGCTTTTTCTGAGTTGTAGTTTCCCTCCTTGTGTTGGAGTTTTCCACCAATTATCTTTTGAAGTGCTGGATTTGTGGTAAGATATTGTGTAAATTTGGTTTTGTCATGGAATATTTTGGTTTCTCCATCAATATTGATTGACAGTTTTGCTAGGTATAGTAGTCTGGGCTGGCATTTGTGTTCTCTTAGGGTCTGTATGATATCAGTCCAGGATCTTCTGGCTTTTATGATCTCTAGTGAGAAGTCTGGTATATTTCTTATAGGTCTGCCTTTATATGTTACTTTACCTTTTTCCCTTACTGCTTTTAGTATTTTTTCTTTGTTTTGTACATTTGATGTTTTGATTATTATGTGGCAGGAGGTATTTCTTTTCTGGTCTAAACTATTTGGAGTTCTTTAAGCTTCTTGTATATTTATGGACATCTCTTTCTGTAGATTAGGAAAGTTTTCCTCTATAATTTTGTTGAAGATATTTATTGGTCCTTTAAGTTGGGAGTCTTCCCCCTCATCTATACCTATTATCCTTAGGTTTGGCCTTCTCATTGTGTATTTCCTGTTATGTTTTGGGTTAGTAGCTTTTTGGGTTTTTGCATTTTCTTTGACAGTTGTGTCAATGTTTTCCATGGTATCTTCTGCACATGAGATTCTCTCTTCTATCTCTTGTATTCTGTTGGTGATACTTGTGTCTATGACTCCTGATCTTTTTCCTAGGTTTTCTATCTCCAGGGTAGTCTCCATTTGTGATTTTTTTATTGTTTCTACTTCCATTTTTAGATCTTGGATGGTTTTGTTTAATTCCTTCACCTGTTTGGTTGTGTTTTCTTGCAATTCATTAAAGGATTTTTGTGTTTCCTCTTTAAGGGCTTCTATCTGTCTACTTGTGTTCTCCTTAAATTCTTTGAGAGTATTATTTATGTCCTTCTTAAAGTTCTCTATCATCATGATGAGAAGTGATTTTAATTCTGAATCCTGCTTTTCCAATGTGATGGGGTGTTCAGGGCTTGCTATGATGGGGGAACTGGGTTCTGATGATGCCATGTAACTTTGGATTCTGTTGCTTAAGTTCTTACACTTGCCTTTTGCCATCTGGTTATCTCTAGTGCTACTCACTGTCTCTGACTGAAGCCTGCCTTTCCAGTCATCTTGCTTGTGTCTGATCTCCTTGGGGTCCAGATGTCTCTGTGATCTTCTCCAGCTGCTCAGAGTACAGTGGTACTTCTAGGATGCCTCAGGATATGGTGTCTCGAAGGTAGCAGACCAGCTAGGTGTCTGCTGTTCTGGGTGCAGTTTCTCCTCTAGGATGTCTCAGGATAAGGTGTCCACTGTTCTGAGTGCAGTGGTTCCTCTAGGATGTATAGGGATATATTGTCTGTTGCTCTGAGTTCAGTTGTTCCTTTGCTCTGGGTTCAGTGGTACCTCTGCCGCTCTGGGTTGAGTGGATCTTCCAGGATGTCTCTGGAGGAATCCAGTGTCCACACAGGAGCAGACCGGGCAGGGGTCTATGCCAGGCCTCAGATCCGGGAGCTCACATCTATTTATATTTCTAGTTCTAACGCATTAATTGTCCTCTCCATTAAACTTAATTATTCAAAGGCTAGAAATATCGTTCAGTGCTGCCTTTGTGAATTTAGCCTACAAGCATGAGTGGCCTTGTCAAGTATTTAGACAAGGAACTACATTTCTTCTTCACACACCTGGGCCTCAGGGAAAGCCATGAATTAGCCTCACTTTCAGCAGTATGGAATCAGAATAGACTCCAGATATATCAAGCAATCCTGAGCTAAACCAGTAGCATTGAAATTTCAGGTTCCGCATTATATTATAAAACTATAACAATACAAATAATATAATCTTGTTACAAAATCAGACATGAAGAGGAAACAAAGAAAAAATAATCTATATATTCTGGAGAAACAACAGTGTCTTAACAAACAGTGGTGGGAAAACTGTATAAAGAATGAGATAAATTCACATCTATCTCTGTCTCAAAAATTAGCTTCAAGTGAATCAAAAGTCCCAGTTTAAAACCTGAACCACTAAAATTGCTAGAAGAAAACATAGAAAATATCCTGCAAGATATAGCTGTGAGAAAGAACTTTCTAAATGACTCCATTTGCCCAGGAATTACAATTTAACAAAACAGAGGGGATGGAATAAAACACAGAGTTCTCAAAAGATGAAATACAAATGACTATGAAACATTTTTTTTAGAAATGCTCAAAACCACCAGCCATTGGAGAAATACAAACTAAAACTACTTTGAAATTTTCTCTTAGGCCAGTTAAAAATGAATAAATGAATAAAATGACAGTCATAAAAATGCTGCTGTGGAAATGGGGCAAAGGAGATGTTTATGCAGTGCTACTGAAAGTGTAAACTAGTGGAGCCACTAAGGAACGCGGCATGAAGTTACTTCAAAAAATTAATGCTATACAACTCCTAGGCATATAGTTAAAGGACTACCTATCTTACTACAGAGATACTTGCTCACCCATATTCATTACTGCTCTGTTCACAATATTCAGGAATGGAAACAGTCTACATGCCTGTCAACTGATAAGTAGATAACAAAATGAAGTATGTTTCAACAAGGGAATATTATTGAGTAATTAAGGAAAATAAAAATTATGACATTCAGACTTGAGTGCATGTATAGAGAGAGCTGGAAATGGACATCCTGAGATGGGTATCTCACTCCCAGAAAGATGAATATCACATGTTTTCTTTCATTTGTGGATGTTAGCTTGGAATCTTCAGAAATGTATGTTCTACTTCAAATAGTCATAGAGGTCAGAAAATTAGAAGAGTCCATGAGGGAATCACACAGCCTTTCCTCAAGGATTATATACCATAGCAGAAAGTGAGGCAGAAAAAAAAATAAAAGTCTAAGGCAGTGGAAAACTATAAAGGAATAATAGAGCAGCTGGATATATGTACTCACAGAATCTACGAGAATATGTAAAAAGCCTATGGTAGCTGAACCCAGACGAAATTCCATCACAAAAATGGAATATGCTCACAAAATTCCAACCCTAGCCAAGGAACTATGAACAATGGCTAGGAGAGACAGTTTTCTTTAAGAATATAATCCCTGATACATAGAGCATAAACAACTGGAAGACATATCAAAGATAATATGAGCAACATATACTGGGTTTGATGTTACTTTTAAGAATAAAGTATTGGGTTAATAGGGAAGGGAAGGGCAGGCCTAGAATGAATTGACAGAAGAGGTGAATTATACTCAAACTAATATGAAATTCCCAAAGTACTAATCAAACTATTTTTGAGAGAAGGTCTCACTATGTAGCTGTCATTGTCCTGGAACTCATTATGTAGACTGGCCATGAACTCACAAGTACCCACTAGCCTCTGACTCCTGAATACTAGACTTAAAGAAATGCCTACCATGGGTAACAGTAAAATATATTTTTAAAAGAAAATAAAGAATTCTAGACACTGCCTTAGTATTATTAATTAAACAGAATCTACATTTGAATGAGGCCAAGCAATTTGTGGGCATATTACTGAGAAATGTAATAGAGGTAGTAAATGATGAGTGTGTGTGTGTGTGTGTGTGTGTGTGTGTGTGTGTGTATGTATTTTTGTCTACTTAGAAAATACTTATATATACATATGTACATAATTGTCTACTTAAACTATATTAACTTTAGTCTTCATTTCTTTAGTTTCATGTTTTATATATATACATATGTATGTGTATTAGTTTCATATATATGCATATATGTATATATATGAAAACCAAACTGAATATAGTTCTGAGTAGAAATTTCTAAAAGAAGACATATAAATCTGTAATGAGTATATAAGGAAATCTTCAATATCACTAGCCAACAAGTTAAAGAATAGTAAAACTACAATTAGACATCATATCACCTCAGTTAAAATGGATCTTATTTTGTTCTTACATTTTTCCTGTTAATGCTCCACATCCTGTTTATAAGGACACTTACATACATATGGTTACTTTTGGACACAAGACTGTATTTTAATACTCTGTATAAAAATATTTTAGTTCAAATGAGATAATATTATATATATTAGAATAATATTGCATTAGCAAAAATAATGACATATTTGCAACATGTATGGACTAGCAGTCATTTTGTTAAGTGAATTAAGTCAGACCTCAACATGCAGAGACAGATGGGTTTCTATAAATTCCAAGGCAGACTGGGCTAAAGAATGAGTTCCAATTAAATCAAGGCTATGTTGTGAGGACCCTGTCTTAAATCTATAATATACCTCAGAATAGCTTAAAATAGTTTAAAAATTATACATTTTACAATAGTTAAAATAGTAAAAGTTCTAAATTTATATGATACATATCACAATAAGTAGAAAAGTCTGAAACTTCCAATATTTAAAAGATTAATCTTTGAAAGGATGAGATTTCATATTACCCCGATTCAATTGTATTGTGTTCTGCAGATGTATTGGTTATTATAAAACAGTCACAAAATTGTGCTTCAATAAAAAGAAACAAGTATGAAACAACTGTATACTTTATGCTCTCAGCTAAACAACATCCTGGGGAAAAATATTGTGATAGTTAAACATCAATAGTTGTCACAAATTTACAGTAGGAAAAGAAAAACGGAATGTGTAAAGGATGGTTGAAGTGTTATGCTTGTTGAAACTATTTTGTATGAAAAGCTAATGTCAGACTCATGACACTTGCATTCATCAAAATCCATAGACCTGTGTAGAACAAGTTTTAAAATTTAATGTTTGCAAATTTTTAAATATATCTACAAGGCCACATAATTCTGGTACTGAAAGGAAATGGAGGCAAATACATCAAATTTTATTGTAAGTATATGAAATAATCTCACAAGGAAGACAATGGTGTCATGCAGATATGTCAATGTGGAAGGCATCATATATTTTGGCAGAAAGACATGAGTAAACCAATCTCAAATTGACTTGAGAACATCACAATTCTCAGGCCATCATTCACAGTTCCAAAAGGTGCTTGGCAAGCTACTGGGGGAGAAAAGTCATCAGTGGTCTTTCCAATTACTGAACTCTACATGATATAACAAGACTTGCCAGGTGAACTGCAACAACTTGTGCAATAGTGGCACAACTGTTATGCACTGTTTTCTAACTGGCTGTTTTTAGTTGTATCAGAAGCACATTTCATAAGAGGAAATGACATGCCTCTTGTGTAATTCTGGCCCCAAGTCCAAGCCTGGAGGAGTCCTAGGCCTTAGAGTAAAACCTGCATTTTTTGGATGAATAGTCATACTGTCAATTTGCTGTCTAAATATTATGTTTATACCTGTAGACTTGGGCTGACTTCAATCTTGGTCAGAGAACTTTCATTTTACATTGGGTATCAGTCAGTCAAGAAGTGTATAACCCCTCATTGTGCTGAGAATGTGAAGAGACTCTATGCTCTACCCTAAATTAAGCCACTAGTAGTACCACCAAGACTCAGGAAACTTTGTAAATAATGAGGTGGAATGAATACAAGAGCTGAAAGATGAGATGAACTGTAGTAAAATGGTGCCTTCTGGACATAACATGACTATTGTACTCATGACATCACATCAGATATAGTTATCTGCACAAGATCAAGCAAGCCAAAATTTCAGAATAGAAAGGGTACAGTATCTTCAGTTCCACACCCCTTACTAAAAGATAATAGTCCTTCATAGGTTCTCGGTTAGAATCATTCTTTTTCTTTGAAAGTTGAAGAATGACCTTATTGTGTCAGAAGAAGTTCTCAGTTGCAAATTTCAAACATTTAACTCAGTTTGTCTATGCAAAAAAAGGAACCTAGAAAATATTTTTTGTGCATGTGACCACTGATATGATGCCTATGTCCAGTAGATGGCTATGCACATACAGGCAGCACTAACTAGACACACACACACACACACACACACACATGCATATATATTAATATATCTTAAAAACAATACATGAAGTTAGAAGGGAGATGTGTTGGGGACATATTGGGAGATTTGAAGGAGAATTTTAGGTACATGTGATAATATCTCTTTGTATACGTGTATGAAATTGTCAAGAATGAAAAACTGATATAAATACAAAAATTGATTCTAGCAATCTTTATGACAATATGCCTTTTAACTAGAGTTAAACAAAATAAAATTTGCTGTATTAGAAAAGTTTTCAATAGTACTCCAAATAAAACATAATCTGTTTTGATATGCTCAAAAGAAAGAAATAGCATCAATATTAGCCTTCTAAATTTGTAAATAAGATATTGCTTTTGCTTTTTAAACAAGTACATAAGTATATTCATTAATTAACTTTATACAGAATTGCTTGATTTAGTTGCTTCAGAAGACTCAGTAATTCCATGCTTAACTATTGCAAAGTAATGGATTATTGTTAACAAAACTATGCAATTCTTCAACATATGGGCTCCACACGTGTGTTCTTAAGACAAGAGGTTTAATTTTCTTGGTACTACTTACTGTTTAGTGGGCTTTTCAGGCTAGGTGCCAAAGCTGTGTAGACATTTTTTTGAGCCTGGTAAAACCTAATTAGATAGCAATAGCTGTACATTCTTATTTCATTCACCACAGTGAGAACATTATGAAAGTTTTGCACACTATGCTTTTCATTGTCACTTATCACTGAGAGGATTTCAGTCTTAAGAGGAAAGGTGCTGTTTAAAAATACATTCTATTTCCCCATGAAGAGATATGCAAATAAAATGCCAACAAATCTAAAGCATAATCCTTAACAGATAAAGAAATGAAAGGATAAGCCCTTGTATATCCTTGTTGCTTACAAATGTGATTAATATCTATGTTCTTACACTACAAAATCAGGAATGATGTCCATACAATTCTAAGAGCAAAATATTTTATCCCAATTCTGTCCTCAAGTTTAATGTGGTTAGCCTGCTTCTGGGATGCTTAATACTTTTCTTGTAAGAATCCAAAGCAGGGGGCGCATGTTTACAGTATTGTTTGTTTAAAACTATCAAAACACTTTTTGTCCAATATTTCAGGGCCATGAAACAAAGGATGCTAATATTGCACATTTACACCTACACATTTGAAAAGGAAATGTGGATTGTGACTCATGTATTTACTGTTTGTTAATCATGGGCTGAAAGTGTAGAACAACATCTACCTTCAACATGTTCCTTTCTACAATTCTACCTTAGTTCTTACCTCCTGTCCTTCACAGGTGCCAAGTACTTGCAAGCTGTCTTTTGGCTTCCTGCCTTCTTGACAATGTTGTTCAAAGGCCCTGCAGGGTGGCCCTGTACACTGCTTTGTTCTCATTTGACAGTGCCTTCCTCTAAAAACAAAAGTACCTCTCTTTCTTAATTTTCCTTTAAATATACAATTCTCAGGGTTTTGATCCCAGACAATGATGGAGAGAAAAATATCCTGCTATGGTAGTTTATCCAAAAAGTGACCTTTCAGAACCTGTGGGGAAAAAAATCAAAAGTGCTTAGACATTGAGCAGTTTTATTTTAAATTTATTGGTTATTGTTTCTTCTTTTAAGAACTATCTGTTCAGTTTATTACCTTGTATATGGATTGTCAAGTATTGGGCAGAAGATTTTTGATATTTACATTTTACAGTTCTTTGCATATCCTCAATATGAAGATCTTGCCTGAAGTATAGCTATCAAAGAGTTTCCATTTTGTACACAAACCATTTGCTCTGCTCATAGTTTCATTTGCTATATAATGAACCTTTTAAATTTCACATATTCTGATTGTCAATTCTTAGGGTTATTTTTAATGCCATTGGCATCCTGTTCTGAAAGTTGTTATTTAAGCTTACATCTTGAAGATTTTTCTCTCTCAAAAAGCTCCACATTTTGACTTTTAAATTAAGTTATTTGACCCATTTAAACTGTTATTTCCTATAGTACAGAGAGGATATAGTGGAATGAGAGAGGAGAGGGGAAGGACAATCAGGCAAACTGATGCATGAAAATGTGGTTATGAAATGTATTACTTTGCATGCTAATTTAAAAACTAATAAAAATTTAAATATATTTGGAGGCCCTTTGATTGATGACCAGAACTCATAACATACCACATTGTGAAAGCTTTGATAGTGTATTTTATTACATCAGTGAATCATAGCATCTCTTAAATTAAGTCTCAGTGGTTTTGAGCTGGTCCTGTCACACACTTCTGTCATTCACTAGTCTGTAAACAGATCTAGAGCATCATCAAATTTAGTAAATTAGTGAGATAACTATTTAAACATTCCCTTTTAATCTAGTACTCTGAGGCCTGTTCACACTGACATTTTGCTCTGAGTGATTTGCATCTCTTATAGAACTCTTTGGACTACAATTTCAAGGCTCCAGACTTAAATATATTGTTTCAAAAATCTCATCCTAGTTCCCTGCACTGATAGATAATACTCTAGAAGCAATGGATTATTAGTGTAAGTTCTAGTAATGAGATACCTACCTATATGCTGTTGGTTACCAAAGTACCAGTAGGCCCAAACCAGTGCAGGCCATTGTCACTGCCCCAGATTATGATCTATAACTTGATGGAAATACTGTGTCACCAAAGACACCACGAATTTGGACACAGCACATGGAGAGATCAAACTGGAATAGACTGGAAGTTTCCTGCTTACTCAATAGCTTTCACAGTGCCAGACCACTGGGAGAGAAAAGCAATCAAGAGAGTTGTCCACCTCTGAACCCTGTGTGCTATAGCACTGAACTTCTAGGCAAGTTGTGACTGTTTTCAATAAATCTTTTCCTTTATGCGAAATATAAAAAGTCTATATATAGTCGAAAGTCCAAGATGTGATAAATCACTTATGTTCTAATAATAGTCACAGACTTGATTTTATAGATATTAACATATTCTTTTACTAAAATACTCCAGTTGTCTATTCTCTCAAGCATAGAAAGTACTGTGTACACAAATCTGTGTACTGTGAATGTTTCCTCAGAATGAACTTATGGCCTGAGGAACATGATTTGTATGTTCTTTTACAATTTTCTTACCTCTCCTTTATATTCCATGGTAATATGTACATGAGAATAAGAGTAATTCTCCAGAGAGAAGGCTTGATTACATGGAGAGGCTGTTTTAGAGATTCATCAGTTATAGCATGAAAGAAGGACAGCTAGTCTTTTCTAGCGATGATCTCCTAATAAAGCACACAGTGTCAAATGGCCAGTCCTGAAATCATGTACATAGAAGCAACACTGAATAGACTCAGCAAGTTTTATCCATCCAGTTATGCAGATAAATATGTAAGAATAATAATCATGAAAAGTTCATGAATATGAGAGGGATTAAGGAGAGATGTAGCAGGGTTTAGAGGGGCATGCATAGGAGGAGCTGGAGAAAGCAAAGAGAAGGGAGGAATAATGTTACTATGTTACAATAAAATATTTTAAGAAAGATGAATACATGTATAAATAATTTCCAAAATTTTGTGAAAGAAAATATAGAGAGACGTAGAAACTGAACAAATGACTTCTTAACCATTAAGTTGCATATGCATTCAGATCTAGTTAAAATACCCAAGCTGTGGACTAAGCTTAATTGTCATCAACAGATAAATACATAAAAAAATGTGGTACACAATGGAATGTTATTCAACCACAAAGATCAAAATTATGTTGTTTTCAGGAAAGTGCATGAGACTAGAGAGCACATTAAGCAAAATATGTCAAATCCAGAAATATATGTTATCTCTTGTTTGTTGATCTAGATTTTATATAGACAGATAAAATGGTTTATGTATATATGTCATGAAAGTAGAAATAAAATCATCTAGGATAATGAAGACTAGTAGAAAGAGTAGGAAAGAAAATTGAAGGAAATGGGATCTTGATTATGTTCAAAGACCATGAAAAACTAGTGTGAACTCTTTATTAAATGTATTACTCTGTAGAATAAATATGCACTAATAAAATATTATATAAGCATTTACTTAATTGTAGACTCTTTCTTGGTGTACAAAACTCTCTGTGACAGCATGGTATATCCCAAGCTTTCAAAAATGAAAACCATGCCTGTATATCCATGGTTATCTGTATTATCTCTTAACCTGAAGTCTACTGTATTATTTCTTAACCTGCGGTGTATTGTATTATTTCTTAACATATTCACTTCTCTTACTAGACTAAAACAAAAGACAACACCACCCCTAGCACAAATCATTTATCTGACACAGTTTAATATTCAAATGATCAACAAACAAATGAGCTTTAATTACAAATGGCTTGTTTCTATCCAAGATTCAACCCTACCTGGCTATCCAGACTGTCAGTCATTGTTAATTCCTTATTTTTATGTGTAAGCTCTGATAATGCTTTAGGGTTATTGATATCTATGGTAGTTTGTGAATATAAGGGGTTTTGTTGTTGTTGTTGTTATTGTTGTTGTTGTTTTTTTTTCTGTCCATGTAAATCAAGTTCTAGTGCTGGGAAGGCATGAATATGAGGGTGTGTGAATCTAATCAACATTTACACTCACTATGAATTCACACATACCCTGCTATAACTTATTTTTCAAGTAAACTCATTTCCACATTGTGCTATTTCTACTTATATGGTGATTTCTTCCACTCCTAAGTTTTTATGCCAACATGTGCTAGTAGCATTTGTCTGATTATGAGCTGGTCTTTGTCCTATAAGTCTTCTGATCTACATTATATAAGGAGTGTATTTTTAAAGGACATATAAAATGGCATGTAGAAATACTTTCTTTCCTTCAAACTATTCTTGATTTTCACCAAATTCAAATTGTTGCAAAGGTAAAGATGGAAAACGCAGCGCAAAATCCTTTAAAAAACACCTTTCACTTATGATTCTGAGTTGCAAACTCCTTAGGCAAAATTGATATCGACAACAGGAATGACTCTTCACACAGATCTCACAAAGCTGTAAGAGAACATGACAAAGCTGTAAGAGAACTAACATGACAAATGTCACATTTTGGTCTCATCATCTGCATGTCTCTTCTTTACTCTTGATCAAGCAGCTAATCAAAGACAAATCAAGATGTGTTGAGTGAAACTATCAACATAATTATCTATTATTATAAAATTTCTCCCAAAAATTTTAGCCTTTAGAAGTAGAAGATATGGGACAAGGCTTTCTAGAATAACCAGGTACAAGCTAGTATATTATTAAAGAGATTTTTCAGGAGAAATCTAATCCATGATCTTTCAGCTAACCTCTTCCACACAGGATCCTCAGACCAGTGCCCCTTCATGTGTTAATGACTCAAAATTGATCTCTAAAGTCTCCAAGAACCATTCTTCATTTAATTATTTCCCATTTATGGCTCATTGCCTCTTGTACCAGTAAATTTAGTACACTGAGTAAGTATGCCAATTACTTTTGTGTATTACCTATTCAAAAGTACATGCCTTTGTGGTGTATGAAACACACACACACACGAAAAATTAAAGAGGCTTACCAAAGCCCATATGGTTTATTTATAATTAAGTATTTCTTCCGTTGAAATATGTCAAGTATATAATTACTATACGTTTATGCATGATTATATTCAAATGTGTCCAAAGACTGAAAAATCATAGAGAATGTCAATTTTACATGATTTCCAGAGACCCAACTAAAAGATATGTGACAACCACTCACTATTCCATTAATCTTGAATTCATTGGACTAGAATTTCATGGAAGTCTACTGAAGCACAACTCATTGAACTTTTCTTGACTATTTGCCACAGTGACATTTTCACAACAAACACAATGAAACTCAATGCCCAGGATACATATGTGATTTAAGTTTGTAATACCACAATATTTACTACTCAGAAAAGAGCCAATATATTTATAGCTACTTAAAGAATAAGATTTAAGACATAATTATATTCTGAGGCTCAAGAAAAAAAACAAGTATTTTTTTTACCTTAAAATTAAAAGTATAAATCAAGATATTGACCATATGAGAATATAATTAAACAATTCTTCCACCCATAGATTACGCACCATTCATTATGTCTCCCTCAAAAATTTTTCAGAACCTAAAAAAACCTGAAAAATTATATTTGCAGAGCTCTCCCTCGGGTTCATTTATGTCAGAATATGTGAAATGACTTATCTTTCTATTTAGATGGCCTAATTTCAAAGTTAGTGACATGATTATAAAACAATTAAAAGGCCTCGAAGTTTTGTACTCACCTTATTTTTTACTTTATAGTTTAATATATAATCATGTTATTATTTGACAAAAATAAGCACGTTACTATTATAAATAATATACTTTATTCCTCATGAAAATACCATTTAATTTTTGACTCCCCATGCAGTATTATGCATATTTCTAAAGTTGTACAATATGTTGTATGTGTTTAAGTACATTCTCTAAATGAAAATGACATGGTAGTTATGTCCAGCCTCTGATTTATGCATACCAATTAGCTGTCTGGTGCCATGAATTGCTCTGAAAGCCACTCAGTAAGAAATGCAAATTTTGTTAAAATGTGGCAAAGTTTTTGAAAAGAATTTTGTACCTCTTCTGTGTGTTTCTCAAGTCTTAACATTATAAGACTGCATGGTAGAGTCTCAGTACTGGATCCTTACTTTATCTGTATGACTCTGAACCAACCAATTTACATTTGTTTTTTGTTTTTAAATTGAGAATATAAAGACAATAAAAGGTGCTGAAATTTTAAGTAAAAATAACCACAAATTGTTTGTGGTCCTAGTAAGTTTCCTCTTTGAGCTCCACAGCCTATGTAGTGCAATGAACTCTCTTCTGACCACACCCCCAACTACACAACCTTTCTCTCTCTTTCTCTCTCTCTCTCTCTCTCTCTCTCTCTCTCTCTCTCTCTCTCTCTCTCTCCCCTTAGAATATAAACAGGCAAATGAACAACAGCGAAAAAATACCACAATAAAATAGAACACCAAAAATAAATAAATAAAAATAGAACAGCCAAAACCTGTAGAAAGACATTATTATTTAATTGGAAATTTGAGAATACCTACCTCTAACACAAGCATCTTTAGTCCTATAGAGAAATCAAGCTGAAATCAACTAGAAATAGCTTCCCTGATGTCAATTTTCTATAAATTTCTTGGTACAGAAGTATCATTACTAATCTTAGCCAGTGGTACACACTAAACACTATGGATCTAATCTGTGTTTATTTGTGCAATGTCATGACTCTTATGGGGGTAACCAACCACCTCCTGATTGAATTTGAGGCCTACTCCACTAGGAGCATTTCATGCCTGGTATTTAATAACTTGTCAAGAGTCCATGGAAAGAGATATAATAGGTCTTTCTGCTGTTTTGATAAATAGACATGGTGCCTTCTGTACATTTGTGTTTATCCCCATACATTTGTGCTATCCTCTTTTAGAGAAACTTTTTTTTCAGTGAATAATAGTTAATAAAGTGATTCAGACCAAATTAGAGTGACTATTGGTTTCTCAACCTGAAACTGGGTATCACAATCACTTCCTCTGTCCAAGTCTTAATGAACACATTGTAAGAACTGGTTAAAAAAGAGACGTGAGTGTGAAAGATTAAGAAAGTGCATTGAAACAGTATATTTTGGACATGACATGGGCATTGCTCTCATGAGCTCCCAGCAGTCGTGGTTATCTGAAGAAGACCTGTATGAGACACAGTCCTTCAACATTCTACCATAGACATGGAAGAGAATCCACTCTTAGTTTCAGAGCTGTAGGTAGTTAGTGGCTGCTAGGGGAGAAGAGGGATGGTCACTTGTCTCTGTATTATATATACTAGTAACTACCTCATGATCCAGTGAATAGCTCTACACCTATGTAAGGAACCAATTAAACTTATTCATTTCTATTAAATGGCAGGAAATAAGAAGAGGACATGCTGGGAAAACAAAAGGATGCATAGGAAGTAGAAGTATAATATAATAAAGAGAACCAGTGATACATATATCCAGAATACATTAGATACACATCTAATTGAAGATATATATGTTTTAACCATAGCACATGCATTAAAAATAATTTGCCTGATCTTTTAACACTCATAATTAAGGCAAAATATCTAATAAGCACATAAAAACTTGGAGTGATCAAATTTCTATGCATATCTACATTGTCAGTTAAATTATACTTTCTTTTTCATAAGCATAATTTCCCTTAGATGTTTTATTCACCATCTTCTTTAATAAGACAGAGGTTGCAAAGGCATGCTTCACCAACCCGTTTGTCAGCTGACTACTAATGATCATGCTGTCACTCAAGTATTACTTTGAATTCCAAAGACTCCAAATCATACTTCTCAGCACTCATTTCAGTAGTATCCTTATATCTCTGTATGTGAAATGTGGTTAATATCCATTATCTTCAATTGTTTAAAATGTAACTTTGTTATATGAGGTACCATGTTTGTTCATGCTTTCTATTATATGTTGGGTATAAAGCGGGTTGCTAGGAATGGCATGGCACATTAAAGTTCATAAAAATACATTGTTGACTGTATCAATAAACTATTGTCATAATTCAAGGTTTCATATTGTGTTGTAAAAGAGGCTTCATGAGTTATCCATCTATGTTATGCCTTCAGGTCTATAATTTTCCATAAGTCATTGGTTTCTATTATTTAAGGAGCAAACTCAGAGCTTTAGGTTTAAAAAATATTAGGACAGATAGACAGATAGACAGATAGACAGATAGGATAACCTGTTTGGTTCTGTCTATCTAGAGAATTCTACCATAATATAAAAGGTAACACAAAATCATAGTAAGTTCTAGTTTTATATGAGGGAAATATTATTTTCATTGTTGTATGTTTATTGTATATAAGACTAGGTTACAAGAGAAAAATGTCATTTATGTATGCCTAGTTGAACATATTATACTTTGGTATGTACATAATCTCTTTTTTCATCTGCTGCCCTTTTGTTAATCCTCCTAGAATTCCCCGACATAGTTATAATTCTTTGTTCATGTGATCTTGATGTTATATATCTATAGTAATACTATATAAATAATTCAATCATTGACAGGACAAACAAAAAAGGAAAATAGTTCTTGAAATAAAAAATAACCAATAAACACATGAAAAAAGTCAATATCTTTAGCCATCGCTAGCATGAGAGGCAAAATTGCACTGTGATTAAATTTTACACCAATCAAAATGATCATCCCCATGAAAACAGAAAATACCAGCAAGGATTCAGAGAAAAGGAACATTTTTTTACAGCCACTACAAAATCAGCATGGGAATATGCCAAACAACTGGAAATAGAACTTTTATAAGATCAAGAAATTCTATCACTCTTGAGTGTATGATTGAAAGACTCTCAGTCAGTATAACACAGAGATAATTGGACATCAAAGGTTTGTCAACATCATTTACAGTAGAAAGGGTATTGGACTAGCCTGATGTCCATCAACACATAAATGGACAAATGGCATAAGGTATATCATGAAATTAGAATTCAAGTCCAGCCTAAGCTACACAGTGAACTTGAGGCTATCTTGGACTGCAAGAGATTATTACAAGACAAAACAAAGTGATAAAGTGATACAATTCTGTTTCAATTAAAAACACAATAAAAATCAAAACAACCATCAAAGATGTTTGGCCAGTGTTTTACAGAATTATATTAATTTATGTACAGAAACTTGCATGATATCTTGAGCCAGCCTCCACTCTTTTTTTCTTTTTATTTATTCTTTTCTCATACAAAACCTTCCATCCAGTTTCCTCTCCTTCTTCTCCTAACCACCCCACATTCCTCCTCTCTTTCCTAGATCAACTTCTCTCCTATCTCACTCCAGAGAAGAGCAAACTTCCCAGGGATATTCATCAAACATGGCATAACAAGTTACAATAAATATAAACAAAAACCCTTATATCAAGGCACATTGCAGCAACCCAGTAGGAGAAAAAGGGTCCTGAAAACAGGCACAGGAGTCAGAGACGGCCCATTCCTACTGTTAGGAGTCCCACAAAAACCCCAAGCTAAAAAAATAACATAACTTATATGCAGAGGACCTAGCACAGTCCAATGCAGGCTTCATCCATCATTGTCCTTTCAGTTTCTGTGAGCCCCTATGAGCCCTGGTTAATTGTTTCCATTGGCTGTGTTTTTATGGTGTCCTTGAGCCCAATGGTTCCTACAATCCTCCCTCCCTCTCTTTGTGATTTCCCACAGCACCACCTAAAGTTTGTCTGTGAGTTTCTGAATTTTCTCCCATCAGTTGCTGGGTGAGGCCTCACTGATGAAACTGAACAACAGCCACTACTAATTAATGCCTGTCTTTCAAAAATTCCTGTATCATTGGCATAACTGAGAGGAAATATTCACTTAAAACACATAACTGAATAGCAAACATACCACAACTTAAATTTGCAGAGCAGTCTCATTTACTGTTACTTACATTTGATACACAAGTTGACAGATATTTTGTTGCTATTAAATACAGGAGCAAACTGAAGCTGTATATGGTTAACCTGAGCACATAGAAATAGAACACAGCCCACCTGACTTGGAGAGGTTTTTACAGTATACTAAACTGTCTCACTAGATGGGACATTTTCAGAAGTAAATAAATGGAAAAATGAGACAGAAAATAACCTATTAGGGTGATACCAAGCCTTTCAAAATTATTATATATTTTTCTGCAATTGTTGCAGATCAAGAATTTGATGTGCCTTTTCAAATTTATGCTCACAATATATTTTTCCTCAATAGAAAGTAAACACTTCAACTTTCATTTCTACACATAGCAGGATTCTTCTGACCAAAGGATATACTTCTGAAGAAAAATAAAACTTTAGAAATTCTAGTATGAACATTCTAATCATGCTTTTTAAACTAACCCACAAAATTCTTTTCTAAATAGAAACATCAGGGCTGAAGAGATGGCTCAGTGTTTGAGTCCACACTGCTGTTTCTCAAGATCCAGACTTGGTTTCCAGCATCCAAATTAGGCAGCTCAAAATAATATGAAAATCCAGCCCCAAACAATATGCTACTTCTGGCGTCTACAGTCACTGCAGGTACATGGTGCACATAGAATCAGACAGGCACATAATGCGTAAGCATAAAATAAATAAACAAAAGCATCAAAGCACAACTTCCTGTGAGGGGCATTGTTTTAGGATCCAGTTGTCAGTATGTTTTCTTTGAGTTCAAAATCTATTATCTGAGAATGGACCAATGCTACAAGAGCTAGCAGCTTAGCAGGCAGGGCCAGCCACTGCTCAGTAGCAGAGCCCCAGCAGCTATGGTTGCCTCTTGGCGTCTTTGCTGGGCCAAGAGAGCCTCCTTGGTATCCAGGCTGCACCGATAAAGCACTGAGCCTTGCTCCTTAATGCAAACAGGTTCCAAATGGCCTTTGCCTCCAGCATTGCAGCCTGCAGACAGTGTTGGGCATCCTACCAATGGCCAGGGATAGCCTCTGGTCACACAAGCAGAAGCCTCTGGCTGATGGGGGCGGCAGAAATCACAGTACTCAACTTCCTTGGAGGGAAAGGTAAGGAGGAGACAGGTCTGGATGCTGCATTTGTCTCCCTCCCTGAAATTCTTCCCCAACACCCACACTGGCCAGCGAAGACAAAGCTAAACTTGACCCGGTTCCTAGGCCAGTTCTTGTCTCTTCACTGGATGGATCCAACTTTCTGTTTATAAAAAAAAAAAGAAAAAAGAAAAACAGAAGAAATTTAATCTTACTAAAAATTCTGGCATTGAGAATACTCGATTCCACATCCTCTTCTGTTCTGCATGCAGAAGCCTTATCTGGTTTACAGTCCACCGCTGCTCAATGGAATCGAGGCTGCACAGAAACAAGGAGCATGCTGGGACATGCTGTGTGTTCTGGTAGTTGTCTGTCGATAACTCAGTCTTTCTTAGGGGCTTAGGGTTAACAGTCAGAACTGTGCCATATTAACTAAAGATGTTCCTTTTCTAGATACAGATGTGCAGACGATGAGGGGCTCAGAGACCACACACTCAGAGGCAATATCCAGGTCAGAAAGAGACCAACCCAGAAGTAGGAAACAAAGAATTGGTGTCCCTATTTTGTATGTCCACCTGTCTCCAACCACATGCCCTCCCTCAAAGAGCATCAGAAAAAAGTGAAGGCTTGTCCTGCTTCACTTGAGACTCCTCTGGGCCTAGGAAAGCAGAAGTCCATTGTGTCTGTTTTTCAGGAAGCCACAGGAAGTGCCTTCAAGATGCCATTCATGTTGGCTCCAGGTTGTGTGGACTTCTCTTCCCTCTTGAGGTGTCTGAGGCACAGGCAACAATTTCCTAGCTTTCATAAAAGTTTATTTCCATTCATCTATTTTGACCTACTTGGTACTGGATGGACATTCAGCCAGTGTTAAACTGCAGGGCTATGACACCCTTGATACCTTCAGATGGTCTCTGGTTTCCTCTACAAAACAAAAGTTTCAGGCCTTGTGAGTATTTATATAGGAACTGTGGCTTAGCCACAGGCCCAGTCAGTCACAGGTCTGGTCAGCCACAGGTCCCAGTGCTATTCTCTGTCTCATCACCCCGTGAGGGGCCCTGCTTCCCCATTCTCACTACTACTTCAACTGTGTCTCAGGGACACACAGCTTTTCATACTGGACCCAACCTAAGCCCTGTCTCTTGCTTCCCTGCAGACCAGCTTCTGAGTATCTTCTCAAGTACTCATCGGATGTCAGGAGGAACTCTGAGAATAGGAATAAAGAAGCCTGGTCTCACCGGCTTGCCTTCCCCAGATGCTCAGCTCTCTCATGTCACCTGCCCTGCACTATCCTGCGTGGTGCTACCATTGCTCCTTCCATTCTTCTCAGTAGTACTGGATAGGAAAGTGAGGCATTTTCTGGTGGCAAACTTCTAAGCTGTGACCTGCAGCAGCTTCTACCATGTGACTCTGACAGAATGGAGCCACACAGAGATATTGAGAGTTCCACCACAGCCATGAGTCTTCATCCCTGTGGAAGTGTGAAACCACAGTGGTAAGGAAACACCATTCCAAGTCTCCAGAGTGAAAGAGATCTCCTCATGACATTACCAACCTCAGTCACCCAAAGTCCAATGAGCTTGCAACCAGCATTGAGCCATGCTCCCTCCACCCCTGTTCCTACCTCCCAGTTGTTACTTTCTCTCCTCCTCTTCTTCCTCTTCCCCCATCCACACAGAGTGTGATAAAAGTAGGTTAACATGGACATTGGACCCACTGTTTGGAGCCAACCTTAGTTTATCATTGCCAGTTTTCCAGTGGCGACTTTATATTGCACCCTACTAACAAACTGTGTTTCCTACCTTTGTCCATGACACTCTGAAAAGAAGATAGAACATCTCTCCTGAGTCAGGGGACTAGTGGCATTTTGGTGCTTTTTTTTTTTAAAGAATATTCATTTACTGCTATGGATATGAGTGTTTTGCCTGCTATGTGCACCATGTACAGAGAGTACCTGAAGAACCCAGAAGTGAACCTTTCACATTCCAGTGGAAGCTCAAGATATTTTTACTGAATATTTTATGTATTTACATTTCAAATGTTATCCCTCTTCTTGGTCCCCCCCCTCCGGAAATCCTCCATTTATCCCCTCACCCTGCTTCTATGAGAGTGTTCCCTCACCCAACCACTTCGGCATCCCCGCCATGGCGTTCCCCTATACTGGGGGATTGAGCCTTCACAGGACCAAGGGCCTTTCCTCCCATTGATGCCCAACAAGGCCATCCTATGCTACATATATACATGGCTGGAGCCATGGGTCCCTCCATGTATACTCTTCGGTTGGTGGTTTAGTCCCTGGGAGCTCTTCTATGGTTTTTATATACCAAATTGTATTTGATTTGCTGATCATAACTCCTAGGATCCCATTCAGATGCATGTACTGCATAATATGAAAGTCCAAATAATTAGATAAAGCCTCACTGTTTATGTTATCATAGACATGGAGCATAGACTTGGGTAAGTCTAGAGATCAGTGTCAAACCATGTGAGATCTTGTAGCCCACCAGAATTCATGATTAGAAATCATAAACATGGCCATATTCAATTGTACTTCAGTTTTACACCAGAAAAGTTACCTATGTATGCTTCAGTATTCCAGAGTAAATCTAATGTGTGACCAGGATAGAGCAAATAACTTGCCACTCCCTGTACTATCAGCACCTTTGAAATCTTATTCTCTATACTGGCAGTCAGATCCGTCTATATGGGTTTATGTTTACTTTACCTTAAGGCTATGACTTTCATATGTTTATATTCTGTTCACATTTTTCCCATGTTCAAAATTCTTCTCTTAACAACCTGTTCCTATGACCCAATTCCTGACCATACTTTTTAATTAGTAATTGAATTACACTCATCTTAATTACATATCATATTGTGATGTATTGATCATTCTGACATAACAACTTAGCATAAGAATTTACAGTAGAACGGGAGGGATGGCTCAGCAATCAAGAGTACTGACTCCTCTTCCAGAGGTTCTGAGTTCAATTGCCAGCAACCACATGGTGGCTCACAACCATCTGTAATGGAATTGGATGCTCTCTTCTGGTGTTTCTGAAGACAACTACAGTGTACTCACTCATATAGATAAAATAAATAAATAAATCTTTAAAATAATTTAAAGTAGTTGTTATGTCTCAGCCTGAAGCCAACCAATGATTATTAAGGACTATAATAACTTTGTTCAGGATTAAAAGAATATTCAAAAGTGGTAGTTTGGTATGTGTTAGCACTGTTTCTTATTTACAGAAAAGATAATGCCACAGTGAAAGGTAAATACTGCATTTCTATCTTTTAGTGAGGTATATAATTACTGAAATAACAAACATTGGACACAGATAACAAAAGAGAAGTATAAATTATTCATAGAAAATAGAAAATGGTTATAAATTCATCCATGTTTTGAACAGTTATAAAGTGTGGTTAGAGTGAATTTGATAACATCCAAGTTTTCTTCCAGCCCTCTGGTTCTATTTGTTATGTCAATGGAAACAGACTTGTGTAAATAAATCAAATTGTTATCTCTGTCCATTTTGGTGCAGAATAAGTACTGTAATTTATTTCTCAATACAAATGGAAGGTGTGCTGAGATTCAAAATCAATGAAAGAAACACTGAAGCAAAATCTGCTTACTGTAAGGTAAACAACCGTTATTACAAGGAGCTGAAACATTTTAAACCAAGTGATTCATGCAGCAAAAAGACAAGCAGAAAGTGCTTTGAATTTTCCTTTCTGTAAAACCTAAAGAATTGGGGGGTACCCCAAGGTGTGCTGAGCAGCATGCTATCCCCTAGCACACCTCAAGTCTTCCCCACCTTCTCTGCCCACCTTCATCAGACCTACAGAGCCTGAACCATGCAAGTTAGCTTCTATTCCTCCCACCAATCTCCCCTGCTCACTGAGTTCCACTGGGGTACCCCCAAGCTGCCCTGAGCTGTCTGCTATCCCATGTAGACCTCCACTCTCCTGCCACCTCTCTTCCCACCTGCATCAGACCTGCAGATTATAAACTATACAGACCTCTGCTCAGGAACCATAAAGCACAAGGATACCCACCATAGGCATGCCATACCAGGACCATCGAGGTTAACCCCCTCCCAATACCTACTACTACAGGACCATCCAAAGACCAAGTCCATCCAGATGGCTAAAAGTCACCTAAAGAACACAATCAACAAAAGCAAGGGCAATATGACACCGTCAAAGCACAGCTACCCTACTATACAGCAAGCCCTACATACCCTAACACAGCTGAAGCACAGGAAAATGACAGTAAATCTAATCTTATAAAGATGATAGAGGCCTTTAAAGATGAAATGAATAAACCCCTTAAAGAAATACAGCCTGTGCTCCACAAAATTGGGAAATCTTGACAAAATGGATGATTTTCTAGACAAATACTACTTACCTAAGTTAAACCAAGATCAGTTAAACTATGGAAACAGCTCTATAACCCTGAAGAAATAGAAGCAGCCATTAAAATTCTCTAAACCAAAATAAAGCCCAGAATCAGATAATTTTAGTGCAGAGTTTTACCAGACTTTCAAAAAGAGCTAATGTCAATGTTCCTCAAACTATTCCATAAAATAAGAACAGATGAAACATTGCCAAACTCATTCTATAAAGTGACAGTCACCCTGACACCAAAACCATACAAAGGTTCAAAAAAGAAAGAGAATTTCAGATCAATTTCTCTTAAGAACATTGATGCAAAAATACTCAATAAAATACACACAAATTGAATGCAGGAACATATCAAAAACATCATCCACCAGGAAAACTTAGGCTTCTTCCTACTTGCAGAGATGCAGGGATGGTTCAATATACAAAAATTCATCAACATAATCAACCATATAAACAAACTAAAAGAAAAATCACATGATCATCACATTAGATGATTTTAAAAAAGCATTTAACAAATCCAACACCCCTTCATGTTAAAAGTATTAAAGAGATCATGGATACAAGGCACATATCTAAACATGATAAAAACAATATACAGCAAGATAATAACAAACATCAAACTAAATTGAGAAAATTTAAAGCAATTCTACTAAAATCAGGAACAAGATAAGGCTGCCCACACTCTCCCTATCTATTCATTCATATAGTATTTGAATATCTATCTATTCATATAGTATTTTGAAATTCTAGCCAGAGCAATAGAACAACTAAAGGGGATCAAGTGGATACAAATTAGAAAGGAAGAAGTCAAAGTATGCTATTTGTGAATGATATGATAATATACATAAGCAACTCCAAAAATTCTACAAGAGGACTCTTACAGCTGATAAACATCTTCATCAAAGTGGCTGGATAAAAAAAAATAAAAGAAACAGTAGCCCTCTTTTATATAAATAATAAACAAAGAAAGAAATTACAGAAACAACACCCTTTATAATAGCAATGAATAATATAAAATATGTTGGTGTAACTATAACCAAGCAAGTGAAAGATCTGTGTGAAAAAATCTTCAAGTCCCTGAAGAAGTAAATTGAAAATTTTGGGAGATGGAAAGATCTTCCATGCTAATGGACAGTGCAGATTAACAGTTAAAATGGCCATCTTACTAAAAACAATAAACAGATTCAATGGCAGCCTAATCAAAATTCCAACCAAAATTTTATTTTATAGATCTGAAGTTATTTTATTTTTATTTCCTTCACTTTAAGCCAATCATTATATTTCACAGTGATTTCTGGGGTAGGGCAGAAGAAAGGTGTCATTCAGAATGACCTCATGGCCTGGTTGGCCTGAGGAGGTGAAGCAGGAGACACCTCACTGGGGAAGCTGGAGGAGCACGGAATGCCACACTGGCAGGTAGGGATGTTCAGAGAGCACGGACTGCCACACGGGCAGGTGGGCAATGTTCCCTGAGCGAGAGAGCTGGTACCCAAAGTCCTCAGCAGCTTCCAGCTTCTGTAGCCCAATAAGGCCCTGCTGTGGCCAGCAAGTTGGCGATCAGTTCAGCTGCCTTAGAGTCACCCTCAGCGGAGATGATGACTTCCTTCTGCTGCTGCTCAGCCTGTTCCACCACCAATCTGTGTCTCTCTGCTTCCCGCTGAGCCACCTGTCCGGCTTCTACTGTCTCTGTGAACTCCTTCAGAAGGTCTGATGTGTCAGGGACACGTCATCCAGATGGGCCCCAACGTTGCTGCTCGCTCTGTGACGTCATCGCTCACCTGCCTGGAGACCAGTTCTCGCTGGGTGATCAACTCCCCAGCATCTAAGTGAGCCACCACCAACTTGAGGATCTCTGTGGTGATAGACGGCAGCACCTGCACATCACCTGCTCATCATTATCCTCACCGATGATGCCGGTGTAGATACGAGGAAGCTGGCTGGTCACCGGCCAGAAGAGAATGCGCAGAGTAATGATGACATTCTGAAAATCTTTGCTACTAGTAATGACCGGCACATTCCATGGTCAAGAGCAGCAGTCTTGACCAAGATAATTGGTTTCTGTACCCAAGGGATGAGAAAGTGAGTCCCTTCTCCTACCAAATGTCCTGTACTCCACGGAATCGGTCAAAGATGACAGTTCTATTATATAAAGCAGAATTCGCCATGCCTCCTGCAACTATTAACCAGGCCGAACTTTCTGATGGACTCAAACACTGGCAGCCATGCATACTTCTGTTACATTCACTCACACCGTTTACACTCTGACCTCCACATGAATTCCCCCCAAAATTTTTAATAGATCTTGAAGGAGCAATTCTCAAAGTCCCATGGGAAAACAAACAAACAAAACACAGAATAGCCAAACAATCCTGAACAAGAGAAGAACTTGGGGAGGAATCACCATCCCTCAACTGAAGCTGTACTACAGAGCAATAATGATAAAAATCTGCATGGTATTGGTACCAAAACACATTAAAATTGAATCAAAGACCAAGAAAAAAAACCACAGACCTACAGACTCTTGATCTTTGATAAACAATCTAAAATCATATAATGGAAATAATAAAGCATCTTCAACAAATGATGCTGGTATAACTGGGTGTCTACATGTGAAAGAACAAAAATAGATCCATATTAACCACTCTGCACAAAAAAAGTCCAAGTAGATCAAGGAAGTCAACATGAAACTAGATACATTTTATCTCATAGAAGAGAAAGTCGGAAATACCCATGAATACATTGGTGCCAGAGGCAATCTCCTGAACAGAAAGCCAATGACTCAGGCTCTAAGATCAATAAATGATAAGTGGGACCTCTTAAAACTGAAAAGTTCTGGAAGGCAAAGGACACTGTCAATCCAACAAAATGTCAGCCTCCAGATTGGAAAAGGATCTTAGCCATCTGACAGAGGGCTAATATCCAAAATTTATAAAGAACTCAAGAAGTTAAATACCAACAACCCAAATAACCCAATTTAAAAATGAGATACAGAGATAAACAGAATTCTCAACAGAGAAATCTTGAATGGCCAAGAAGAACCTAAAGAAATGCAAAAGTCCTTACTCATCAGGGAAATGTAAATCAAAACAATTTTTGAGGTAACATCTTACACCCATCAGAAAGTTGCAAAGATCAAAAACTCAAGAGATAGCACATGCTGGCAAGGATGTGGAGCAAGCAGGACATTTTTTTCATTGCTGGTGGGAATGCAAACTTGTACAACCAGTTTGGAAATCAATTTGACAGTTTCTTGGAAAACTGGGAATACTTCTACCTCAAGATTCAGCTCTACCACTTCTGAGCATACACCCAAAAGATGCTCCACCATCCCACAAAAAAAAACTTGCTCAACGATGCACATAGCAGATTTATTCATAATAGTCAGAAACTGGAAACAACCTAGATGTCCCTCAACTGAAGAAGGGATAAAGAAAATGTGGTACATCTACACAATGGAATACTTCTACTATTAAAAACAAAGATATCATAAATTTTGCAGGCAAATGGATAGAACTTGAGAATATCATCCTGAGTGAGGTAGCCCAGTCCCAAAAGTACATGCATGGTATGTACTCACTTATTGAAGTGAATATTAGCCATAAAATACAGGTACCATGCTATACTCCATAGACACAAAGAAGTTAAACAAGAAGTAAAGCCCAAGAAAGGAAGCTTGAATCTCACTCAGAAAGGGAAATAATACAGTCATAAGAGGAAGATGGAGGGAAGGAACTGGGAGAGAGGTGGGGAGGGGGATGGGGGTTCAGGGTCAGGTGTACAGAAGAAATGGCTAGATGGCCATGAAGTATGTAACTGATGGGGATGAGGAAATGAGGAAGCATCTCCAGGATTAGACAAACACCTGGGATAAGGGGACAACAAAAGAATTAATAAAGCGGGGAGACCTTAGCTGTGACTTACAACATTGGGAATATAGAACCTAAATTGCCACCTCCTGTAGCCTGGCAGGAATCCCAGTGCAGCTATAGAGACACCAGCCTATCCATAAACCTTTCAATACAAAATTTTATCCTGTCTACAAGAAATGCAGGCACTGAGGATGGAGCAGAGACTGAGGAAATGCGCAACTAACAACACATCCAACCTGAGACCCATCCCATGGGCATACACCAATCCCTGACACTATTAAAGTTACTCTGTTATGCTTGCAGAAAGAAGCCAAGCATGGTTGTCTTCTGAGAGGCTCCACCAAGCATCTGACTCAGACATGCTAACACCCACACTGAAACAGCGGATGGAGCTTGGGGACTCTCTTGGAAGAGTGGTGAAAATTTGGGGCCCTGAAGTCAATAGGAACTCCACAGAAAAAAATGACAGTCAACTAACCTGGAATTTTGGGTCTCTCAGAACTTGAACCATCAACCAAAGAACAATCAGGGGCTAGACCTAGATCTCCCTGTCCATATGTAGCAGATGTACAGCTTGGTCTTCATGTGGGTCCTGAACAACTGGGGAGGGGCTGTCCCAAAAGCTGTTGCCTGTCTGTGAGATGTTCTTCTAACTGGGCTGCCTTGTCTGATCTTGGTGGTAGAGGATGAGCCTACCCCTGCAGAGTCTTGCTGTACCAGGCTGGCAGGATTCTAAGGAGAGCCTCGGGCTCTCAAAGGAGAAGGGGAGGGGTACGGAGGGGAAGATTGTGGGAGGGGAAGACAGGAGGCAGTGAGCAGGATGTAAAGTAAATTTAAAAACCTAATGAATCAGTAGCTCTCACTTTTATTGAGATGAGAAAACCGTGTGATTTTCCTTTGAAATACAGAATTTCTCAGATAGCTACTGTCCAAAATGTCAAAGACAATTTCCTGTGTATTTTTAACTTAGTCATCTCGGTACAGCTTGCGTTTGTTTTCAAAGGCAAAAAGTAATTGCAAGTGAATCATCATTTTTTTTCTGCTTATTTTTGAAAAGTTCAAGGGCATATGACTGTGGTATTTGTCATTAGTTCTGGGAGAATTTTTATGGTTTTTGACTTTACTCACAGCCCCATAACTCTTTACTGATCCAGCCACTTTCAAAACAATCCAAATTTGTTAGCCCATCAAGTCCAACTTGTGCTGTTTCTTTACTCTGGAATGTGTGTCATTCCACTGGAGAGAGGTTATTACAGGAGATAGACAATTTTAAGGAAAACTGACACCTTTCCTAACAGTTCCTTGGATAAGATATGGGACCTTTAGCTTACCTCCACAGTTTACTCTGACTAAATTAACTGGTCTGTCTTGAGCTTGTATAGTTCTTAATGCACAGTGTCACAATCCACTGAGAGTGGGAACAGTTTCTTTGTGGTCCACCACCTGTATCTTACCCACATTCTGACCCCTCTTTCATAATTATCCCTGAATTTTGGAAGGGGATTGCTGTATATATCTTGCATTTAGTGCTGAACAGTCTTCCATCTTTTATTCTCTGTGCCTTGGATAGTTGTGGTTCTCGGTATTAATCATCATCTACTTCAAACTGAATTTTCATTGATGAAAGTTGAGAGATGCATTCATTAATCTATGTGTATAATAATAAGGAATTACAATAATTGTAATACTGTGGATAGTTAACTGAAATAATGCCAGATAATATATACCTCTTAAAGGGAAATCCCACCATATGTATGTTACAATTCAAAACACATAAACATCAAACACAGTAGTTCATAAAACACTATTGAATGTAAAACCATCTATCAACAACACAGTGCTAAAGGATGTTTTCAATACTCCATTTTCACCAATGTATAAGTCTTCCAGAAAAAAAGGCAGAGAAATGTTGGAATTAAATAATGTCATAAATCAAATGATCCTAACAGATATCTATAGAATATTTCACTCAACCACTAAAGAATACATCTTATTCTCATAAGCCTATGGGACTTTCTTCAAAATAAACCACATATTAGGACAAAAAGTAAGTCACAGAAAGTATAGAAAATTTTAATTTACCTCCTGAGTTTTATCGTCAAACCAAACAATTTTGTTATTCGGGCTTATTCAAATTAGAAGTTTCTATGTACTGCCATTTAATACGAATGCAGTCTGAATTACTAGTTAGATGTAATCTTCTAAAATTCAACTTAACAACCCTGCAGTACTATATATAGTTTATCTACTTTTGACTAGCATCTTTCAGCTCACCTCATCAATTAAAGCTATTTGATATATTGCAGCCATAGAAGTTTATGAAATTTTATGGTCAGTGACTGCATTTTGTTGGGATAAATGCTATCCTAATGTCAGGCTAAGCTTCAAGAATACACTGTCAGATAGTAGCTGTGATGAATCCTTTGGGGATTTCTTTTCTTTTAACTGAAAATAAAGATTGGTCTCTTCAACTCTCAAATTGATCTGTAAACCTGATTCCTCCAGCATCATGTCAGATTGTGAAAATTGAAAGCTGTCACATGATTTTCAGGAAAACTATAAAAGTAATGACAAAATAAAGGTTAACTATGAGGCATGAACTGCTGCAGATTCAAGTATTCAAGTGTAATGGTTTAAAGCCTAAAAGCCATACAGGTAAAGAGAACTGTAATTTCACAGAAAACAATAACCATAAAAACTACACTGAGCTGAAGCTTCTAGGTTCTTAAGACCTTACTTATGCAACATATACTTTATGAAACTATATGAGCCCCAAATTAAAATAAATGTCTTGTCACGGTGTTAGACTATTTGGAATAATAGCTGTCTCTGAAAATCCAACCCCATTAACAATATAAGACAGGTATTATTTCTTCATTTGTCAAACGAGAAAATGGAAACATATGAAAATTTAGTGTAGAAAGATAGGAGAAATGTATCCAAGGAGACCAAGCTAAAAAGGCTTGCTTGCTAGAATGGAATCTTTCAAATGGTTCTTCAGCTTCCTAGACTTCTGAATAAGACTTTGAAATCTACATAGCTAATGAACTTCCAAGTCACATATAACTTTCAAATATTCATTATAATTCCTACATCAAAATGCATAATTATATTATAGGAAATAATTAACATTATGTAGGAAACTTCATTACTCCGAAGTTTTCAATCAGGAATAATTGTACCTCAGATAAACTTTGTGAGTTGTGTGGGATATTGCCATTGAACAAGGATGCATTAAAAGGTGATCCAAAAGAAATAGTTGCTGTAAATCCAATTGAATCCAAAAACATTACTGGAATTTAATATACCAGTCACAGTGACATAGCAGTCATAGTAATTTATTACTTCCATTATTTATGTAATTTACTTTTGGAAAAGTAAACTATGTAACTTCAGTTTTAAACATTATTTCTACCCTGATGTTTTTCTCAAGGAAATTATATACATATAATCTCTGCAGCACTTAAGTAACGTGTGTGTGTGTGCGCGCGCCCGCGCACGCGTGTATGCCTTTTTGACATTTGTAATTTTTCTATAATATCTCCAACTTCACCTGGGAGATTCAAATATGTGTCCAAAGTAGTTAGAGCTGAAGACTGGAGTGTTATCTACATTAAGAGTCCAGGATATCATTGAATATACAGTGCCTTTCCAAGAACTTTGGCCTTACTATCTTTGTGTTTATATGGTAGAGCTTCATAGAAATAATTATGTTAGCAGAGAGAGGGGAAAACAGCTCATTCTTTGGACTTTTATATCATATCTCAGATTGCAAATTGTAAAGAATAAAAAATTGTCTGGAAAGAGTACTAAGTATAAATGTTGGTTTTATTTCCTCAGAGAAAGGGACAAGATTAGGGCCATACCTAAGCTTTATGAATACATGGCTTGTGATGAGCCAAGAGCATTTCTATAACTATTCCTAGGCCTAGCCATGGAAGCTTCTAGCCTCCATATAATCTTCTACAAGCCCAGACCTTGAAGGCTTCAGCTTCCATCCTTCATTTGCTAGACCTAGAGTATTTCAGCAGCTGATACTCCTGAATAAACTCACTCTTTCTAGCTCTTTCTGAACTCTAGCTGGATGACTGAACTCAGCTCTTCTGGATCAAACTCCTTTCCAAGCTGACTGATTCAAGTTGGCTTCTGACTGAATTGCTCTCCTGGAAAAAAAAAAAAAAAAAAAAAAAACTACCTCTGAGCACTAAAAACTGAACTGCACTGACATCACGAACAGAAAAGAACTGAAACAACTGAAACAGAACTGCAGGAACTCACCTGAATGCAACTTCACTCAACTGAATTTCATTGAACTAAACTGCATTCAGTTGGACTTCATTGAACTCAACTGTATTCAACTGAACTGCAATGAACTCAACCGCATTCAACTGCCCTAAAAGCAACCCAAATCCTCTCTCCCTCATTGTTTTTAAGTGGCTTCTTTTTCCTATCTGTTCATGTGAGAGTTAAGCATATCCTTTCTCTGACTCATCCTGTCAAATCTTCAATTCTCTGATTCCTCACTTTGCCCCTCAGTTATATATTGTTGTTTGGGATTAAAGGTATATTCAAAGGGCATATCTGTATTCAAAATGCATCACACAGACCTAGATCTTTGGATGTGATCTCTCCCAAAGTAGCCATGTTTCTGGATTAAAGTTCTTCTACTTTGAGAATAAGTATTGGTTATTCATAAATAAATAAATAAATAATCCCTGTAAAGGAAAGAGCAGCAAAGACATAGTCAAGAGGATTTACTGGATTGGTTAGCCCAATTCAGCATCTAAAATGTCCCATGATGACCATTGATAGCACAGCTCATTCTAAGAAGCTGTAATCATCAAAACCAGGGAAACTATTGACGCAGCAGCCCTCAGAGGTCAAAAGTCTTAACTGCCCCAAAGGGTTGAAGGTAGAAATATCAAATTCCGAAATCTGAAGCAGGAGGAATCTGATATTGAAGTGCAATGGCAACATCAGAAATCATGATCACTGCAAAAACAAAGAGAGAGAGACAAAAAAGGAAATTAAAGTAGACCATTATTGTTCTTATCTTTTCTGTTCAGATGCTCCAATGATGGATCTTGTGCTGGTTATTCTTTAGTGCCAATTTGACACAACTTAGAGTCACGTGGGAAGAGGGAGCTTCAGCCAAAGAATTGTCTTGATCAGATTATACTGTGAGTGTTATCTTGTCAGATGATTTTGTAGGAAGGCCCAATTCACTGTGGAGTTGTAGGTAGGGATCCCAGGTTTGGTAAGAAGGCTAAGCATGAACAAGTAGGCAAGATAGCCAGTGATGTTCCTCCAAAGTTTCTGTTCCAGGTTCCAGCCTTGAATTTTTGCCTTGACTTTTCTGTAATATAAGCAAGAAGTATAAGATAAAATAAGTTCCTTTCTCTCCAAGTTGATTTTGATCAGACTGATTTAAGGCAGCAACAGTAAAACAAACCAGAACAAATGGTAGTAACCTACATTCATGTTGAATTTCCAAGAGCAGGCTGGAAACCAACCCAACCAGTTCCTCTCTGAAAGCTTTCTTACATTACCATATCTTAGAAAGATTTCTTACATTACCATATCTTTCTTACATTACCATATCTCTAAACCCTGTCAAGTTGATATTCCCAGATTAATCATCTTTTAAACATTAAATCAACAGAAGTCAAAATCCTACTGGACAGAAAGATGTTGTCCAATGTTAACACTTGTTTTATCCTCCCAGATTAATACTTTTCTCATAATCCTTATAAGTCATTATCTTTAATGTTTCATATCATTTTTCGAGTTGATGAGAAATGTCCCCCATAGGGTCATGTACTTGAATGCTTGGAGTCTATGTTTGTTTGAAAAAATTGCTTCCATAGGCTCATCTCTTTGAATGCTTGGTCCACAGGTGATGAAACTATTTGGGAAGGACTAGGATGTATGGCCTTGTTGGAGGAGGTGTGACACCAATGGCTTGCAGGTCTCAAAAACAATGCTATTACCAGTTAGCACTATTTTTGTGCTGGTAGATGAGATGTGAGCTCTCAGCTACTGTTTAAGTGCAATGCCTGCATGCATGCTCTCAAGTTCTCCTTTATGATGGTTATAGACTCACACTCTGAAACTATAAGCCCATTATAAGCTTTCTTCTATAAATTGTGTTGTTGATTGTGTCTCATCACAGTAAGAGAAATGTGATCAAGACAGTAGCACTATCTGGGGATGTTATATAGCCCTTATAATATGAAATCATACTAGAGAAAGTATGTCTCTGTAGGTAGACTTTGAGTTTTCTAGCCTTTCCCCACTATCTCTACTTCATTATCTCTACTTCATATGTGTGGGTTGAAAATGTGATCTCTAAGCTTTGTAATCTGGCCACAATGCCAGGCCATTCCTACCATTAAGCACTCACTCCTCTGGGAAAAAAATACAGCAAAATAAACTTTCTGTCAGTACCTTTTTGTAATTTTTATCTCAGAAGCATAAAAGTAACTAATACAGCCTGCAATTGGCTAATAGTTCCTGCCAACTCCATTTCAAAAGTAAGATCAAAATCATTTTGTACTACGTAGCTACTAATGCACGATATGTAAATATCATCTTTAGATAAAAGAAATTTTCATACTGACCTACCTATCTTTGCTTGTGCACCCTCTCATAATTCCTTTTCCATATAAGAACTACAACTACAACTGTCACTTTAAAATACTTTTTCTCCAGTGTCTTCATAAAGCACTATAATAAATACTACACTATGTGGTCTTCAGGGCTCTAGGTGATATAGTCACTAATTTGCTTCATCTTTAAATTCCTTGCACTCTCATAAGGATTTGTTAGGCATGAATTACTACTGGCTCTATTTCTATCTCTGTAATGCCAAGTTCATTTCCAACCCTCATCTGTGTGTTTGTGATTTCCCCCAAATCTTCATGTTTACTGTCTTGATTTTCTACTCAAATCCTATCTTCAAAAGAAGATTTCCTCAGTTCCACATATTTAAATTATTTTATTAAATTCATATCACTTTTTTTGTATTTCCTTAATTGCTTTATGGCACTTAATACAATATGAAATTGCAAACAAATTTTTTTCTCACCTACCTTCTTTTTTCCTCTGCAATGAAATATTTTGTATAAGGAAGACACAGTGGTACACCTTGTATTCTAAAATACAATACAATTCAGGATTTGGAACAGTGCATGCCAGTGAATGCATGAATAAATGAATAAAGTAAGCTCATGGGGAAAACCCAAGGTTGTATCAACAATAGAATGGGAAGAAAAATATTTTGTCACCTGAGGAAAAAATGAAGTTAGGATGGATAGCCACAGTTCTCCAGACAGGATATGATACAAGTAGTATGTGAAGAGATGCCCTGGTCATAAGCAGGACACACATCCATACTCCGTTCTGTGTAGCAACACACAAACTATTTGTAACATTTCTCTTATTTGTATTTCCTCATAACTAATGTTTGTAGCAATTCTATTTATAGATATTTTGTGTCAGTTTTCTTTCAAAAATTAATAATAAACTTTCTCCTGTGTGTGCAACATACTTCAAAGTTTGCAGATCATTTTCTTTAATGAAGGCAACAAGGATATGAGACAAGATTCCTTCTCAGGTATCAACAAAAATCATGTATTCTATCTTATGCAAGAAGACTAATCATTTTCATTTTTCATCTTGCATTTGTGAATATAGAAATGGCTGATTTTCCTGTCTTTGGTACTATAGCTTGTCCTTATTCAGGATTTTAATCCTCCTGAAAATGCATGCAGTCATTAAAATTTTTCTTTACTATGTGCTGTCACAATTAATGTCAGTCCAGTTGTTATTTTCATGTTCTCTTGGTTTAACCTCACTTATCTTGTTTTTCCCTTCTCGCTGTGGAATAACTTACAGGTTTTCGAATTTGCTATATTTTTGGAGTGAGTCATGTATTTTCTGAGTTTCTGGTCATGACCTAATACTTTATAGCTAAACCTTTTGAAAACCATTTTCATAGAGTGCACAGAATTATCCTTTCATTATTATTTTGATCTTATACAATCATCTTCTCATAATTGCTTACACAAAGTCCATATTTCCACATTCTTGCTCTATTCTTATTATTACTGTATGTTGTAGACAAAACATAAATTGCTGCTTGAGCTTCTTGTAGATTTTCAGTTGATTGTTGTTCTGGAAAGGAATAGTGTCTACATGTACATGTTATACATTTTCTGAGCAAAAAGAAAAGCAATACAAAACAAAAGAATAAAACAAACATTTGTGAATAAAAACAGATAAATTATTGGTTAGGTGATAGATAACAGAAGTGTAGCCGATTGATAGATAATAGATAGATAGATAGATAGATAGATAGATAGATAGATAGATAGATTCATAGATAGATAGATTCATAGATAGATAGATAGATAGATAGCTAGATGATAGATGGTCTGAATATGCTTGGCCCATGGGAAGTGGTACTATTAAGATGTGTGGTCTTATTGGGGTAAGTTTTTTCTTGTTGGAGGAAGTGTATCATTATGTAGGCAGGCTTTGAGGCCTCCTAGCACTCAAGCTCCAGACAGTGTGGAAGACAGCTTCCTCCTGGCTGCCTCCAGAGGAGAGTTTCCTTTTGGTTGCCTTCAAGTGTAACTCTCAACTCCTTCTTCAGCAGGCTACCATGCTTTCTGGCATGATGGTTATGGAGTGAACCTCTGAAACTATAAACCAGCCCCCAATTAAATGTTTTATTTTATAAAAATTGCCTCAGTCATAGTATGTCTTCATGGGGACAAATCACTAAGACAGACAGACAGACAGATGGTCAGACAGGCAGATGGACAAAAGGACAAACAGAGACACAGACAGATAAATGTTAGTTAGAGATATATGGATATATAGATAGGTATATAGATAGATAGATAATAAGATAGACAGATACATATACACATACTACATAAATTGAACATTTTGTTAGTTCTAAACAAAGAACAAATTTAATGATTCACTTGAAAGTTTCATATGACACAGTATAGGCTTATCTTCTTGATAAAGATTTGTTACAGCAAAGGTTATGATACAATAGTACCATCAAAAATATATCCACAGGCATCATGTAGAAAAATAAAAAATTAGATTTCTTATTCTCCCACTGTGTAGATTATACATATTGTTTTCTCATGAGCTGAAAACTGCAGGAAAATTAAAGAAATACTTTTGATCTGGAAAACTCATTTCTGTCTTAAAGATTACAGGAACATACCTGGACTAGACGGTTGCCCAAGTTAGGCACCATTTGCATATTAATTTTGACCCACTGCTTCAGAAGTAAATAGTAACATTATTACCAAGTTAGTTTAATTAATGCCCTAGAAGTTTTGTTTTCAGAGTTATTACTAATTGTTAAAGGCAATAAAGATAAACAAAATTATAAAGCAAACTTCTGGGAGACTGAGGTAGTTCAGTGGTCAAGGTCAAGGTCATAACTGTTTAATTGTGAAAAAATTCCAGAATCTAGGCTGGGCGGTGGTGGTGCACACCTTTAATCCCAGCACTTGGGAGGCAGACGCAGGCGGATTTCTGAGTTCGAGGCTGCCCTGGTCTACAGAGTGAGTTCCAGGACAGCCAGGGCTACACAGAGAAACCCTGTCTCGAAAAACCAAAAAAAAAAAAAAAAAATCCAGAATCTATATCACACAGCCCATAAATGCCTGTAACTTAAGCCTCAAGTGATTTTTTACCTGCTCATTTGGGCCATTAGGCACAAGCACATACATACAGAGACAAACAGGCATGAAAACAAAGTTACATTCTCACAACTATAATAGAGTAAAATATATCTTAGAAAAGATTTTTGAGCTAATTCCTCATGAATACATATACATGAAAAAACTAACTCATACATGTTTGAAAATTATTTGTAATATATTATCAAATGAATATTTAATATATATCACATATCATTGCATATATAGTATATTATATAAATCTGTATATGTCTATGGTAAGTTTAGCTAATAGTATTGTACATATACCATATACATATTGAGATTTATGTACTTCACAAGCTTCATATTAATTCTCACAACAACTCTCTGATTTCAACCTAATTACTCACACTTAGGGATGAGAAACTGGAACACAAACTACTTAAAGCTTATGTAATCAAGTCTTGTGTTTTAGAACTGAAATCTCCATTTTCAAGGTCTCATGACTCAGAATAGACAGTGGAGTATAAATGAAGTTGAAAAAGAAGCACTCAAAAGTTGTTATAAAAGCTTGTGGGCACCCCTGAGGCTTACTTGAGTTTGGAATAACATGCAACTCTAAGTCACTCATAAAGGACGAGGTTGGTTTTGTAGTAAAGATACCCAGTGTATGCTTAAGCCTTCATTTAATCAGGCCGCTCCAGGAAAACACCAAAAGTGATGCAACCCCACACATATCCACTAGAACTGAATGTTCTATGACACTATGTAAAAATTTTATTCTGGCACAAATCATGAATGGAGGCAAATGAGGTTGAGACAGGTGAAAAATAAAATGGATGATTTTCTGAAGTGGCAAAATCAGATAGCATGCTGAATATATCCTCTCTTGCTTACTACAAATTATTAGTTCTATATAAACTGTTACTTAGCTACAGCCTGGCCCAAATCTCATGACAAATTGTCTTTATAAGAAAAGTCTAACTTGATCACAGTCCCATCCACTTGTTCTTGCTTTGTCTGTGGCTATTTCCATGCTATAATATAATGAGAAACTGGAGTAGACTCCAACAAGTTCTAAAAATGTTTATTGTTTCAAAAGGTTTCCCAATCCCTAAATTGAAGGTACATGATCTTCAAACTTCTAGTTAGGTCAACTAATGTTTTGCTGGGACATACAGGTGAAAGGATGTCTTGCTAAAACCAACACATGAAAGACAGGTGAAAGGATGTTTGAATACAGCAAACACATGAAAGGACCCAGGATGAAGGAGTATAAATATAACCCCACAGACAGTGGGAGATGAGCACTGAGGTTTGGTTTGCTCCCGCCTTGCTATTTTTCACCAAAGACATGCATATATTTGTTCACCTTACATAGTGTTATTGAGCTCAATTTGTGGTAAAGGTGCTATTGAGAGAAACTCACCAAGAACAGCTTCTGAGGTTGCTGCAGCAGTTTGCTGCTTCTGCAGCCTCACCTTAGGCCAGTTGGCAAGCCTAGTGGTTTCTTCAGGATTGAAGTACAGCTGCCTGCTGTCTGCTTGCTGAAAGGACTGGACTGTAGCTGCTGGTTCAAGCATGGTGTCTGCCTCCCTAAAGGATTGTTCTATAGCTGCTGAATCGTATTTGGTGTTTGTTACTGCTGCCAAAGCAGATCAAGCTAGTCCCTAAAGAACTATTGCTGAACAGGTCCACTTTCCCCATATCCTGATAACTTTTCTCTTCTACTACCTTTGCTGGGTGATAGGCTAGAGGAGAGGTTGTACCCTTTTTAAAAGTAGGTTGCAAAGAATTTATGCTTACAATAATCTCTCATTGTGTGTTTATGTGACATTCCCTCTGTCTGAACCCTGTGAAGTAAACCCTTCAGATGTTTCAACGTGTGCTTTCTATTTCTTTAGTGCTGTATTTTACAGGCATTCTTTCCTAAGGAGTCCACAGATTCATTTTTTAAGATATGCAACATAAATGAAGGTACTCTAAATGTTATGGCACATGCCTTTTATCCAGCATTTGGAAGACACTGACAGAAGAATCACTAAAAGTCCCAAGCTAATCTGACCTAGATAGGACCAGACAAGGCTACATTACAAGACACAATGAGACCATTTACCAAAAGAGCAGCAACAACAAAAACAAAATAAATTTCATCAGACCTGTTAAAACTACTTTTCTCTTACATTAAAATGGAGCATGCGAATTTTTCTGCATTTCTGTAATCACCTCTGGGGCTTTGACTAAGATCGAGGGGAGAGTAGTTTCTATGCAAGTGCCTTAGCTATTTCTGACAAAATAAAATGAATCAGATTGCTTCATTCTGAGAAAAGGTGATCTAATTAAATGTCTTGGAGTTGCTAAAACTACATATTCTTATCGTGATGCTTACCACGCTCCTTCTGAGTTCACCTTTGAATCAACACTTTCTTTGGATGCCAAAAGAGTTGAGTTTAATTCCCAACGCTTAAAAAAAAATCATCATTGATAATTACATACTCACTGGTCTGTTGTTATTAAGATATATGCTACCATGGTTACCTATAGTTCTTTATCTAGGTTTGAGGTTCTATGAGATTCTTTTATTCCGTTCCAAGTTAACATCTCTATTGCTGCCTTTGTTCAGATCTTGTTTAGGGAACTATGTTGACAAGATTTCACGGGTGTAGCTTCTCTAATATTTCAGGAGGTACAGTCTCATAGCAAATATCTGTTACTCGTGTTTTTACTATCTTTTTGTTTTGTCATTCACTATGAGTCCCGAGTCTTAGTCACATGAGTTGCACTATAGATGTATTTAGTCTGGGCTGAAAACCACAAGGACTCTTGCATTTTGATGAGTTTTTTTTTTTCTAATGATATCTGTCTATTGCAAGGTGACATTTCTTTGAGAAGGTTAGTCATGTCCTGTTGGATAAGGTCAAATATTCAGAATGTAGTTATTGATTATACTAGCTCAGTAAAGGACAGTTACAGGGAACTAATAAAAGCTGAAAGTGTGAGAAATAGTCTGCATCAAAGAAGAGCCCTCAAATTTGTTTTCCAATACCCAGTAGTCAGCCCCGAAAACATATACATACAAACAGCATTATACTGGATGATCAGGTGGAATTTTTACATTAAGGTTGTGTGTGTGTGTGTGTGTGTGTGTGTGTGTGTGTCAACAATTAAAAGACAGAAGCCAAGAATTTGAAAGACCATGAGAGGTACATGTTTCAGGTTTGAGCAAAGAAAGGGAAGGGTAGAAAATTTTAATTATATTTTAATTTAAAAAAATAAATATATACAGTACCAATAGAACTTTATCTTCTCAGCATTGCTGCAGAGTTGTCAAACTCAAAGTAATTTTAAGTCAGTTCTAAGAATCCAGAAGCATTCTGGATTTACTAAAACTCCATGGGGTCCTATCAAAAGAGGCAATACATGTTTTCATCTTCCCTAAGAACCAATTCTCATACAGATGTTTCTTTTGCTTGCCTGTCTCAGTGGTTTTCTGTAGCCAGGAGCTTATCATTCAGCAAAACAAATACCTCAGACAGTTTCTTATCCTTAGGCAACTATTTTAGTAAGGCTGTGAATCTCTTCATCAGAAATCACTGCTTCTGATTACTTGAAAAACTTGCAGGTTATATTGCTCTGGAAACCAGTAATGTCAAGGAAGTTATTTGAGAGTTTTTAGACCCCTCTGAGAAATGTATATGCATTTGCTAATGTCTCCCAGTATTGATAGCTTTAAAAATTAAGTTTAGATAGCAGTCATCTAATCATAGAGTGAAAAGAGAGCAGGATATAAATTAGAATTAGAAATGGCCTCATAATGAAATTCTTCCACGTTTTTAATTCTAGGACATTGCTACACTGCTCTGTACCATTTTATAAGACTTCGTGGAAGGAAACTCAATGAGCTACCAAGATAAAGAATCTGGAACAAACCTAATTTAATCAATCTACTTTCCATCAAGTGGGGAATTCAGAAAGTCTTATTTAAGTATTTTTATTACAACTAACTTTCTTCTCCTATTGTTAAGTAGAAAGTCAGCTAAGGATGATGCCTTTTCTAATTAATTTCAACTTTCTGTGTGATAAGAGCAATCAGCCTTGTAAAATTATCTCTTTACAGAAGATAAAGGTAATTCTCATCCCCAGCCCTAACCTACAGAATTCACAAAGACATAAAAGAAAGAGTTTCGTCACTTTGCCTTTAATGAGTTTTTTAATTACTTCTGGAAAAAGCTGGAGAAGCCTGGTGAGGGAGATACCAGGAACAGAATCTCCAGACAGAACGTGGATATTTATCCAGCCACTGATTGTTTTGAACAATGCAGTAGTAACTGAATCAATCCAAATAACTTTTATTAACAAGACAGGTGACATGATTTACTTTTCCTTTGCAATTCAGGCTAGTTCAGGTGAGTAACTTATTGCTCTTTAGGAGACAATATCTCTCTCCTAATTTCCAGAACTTGCGATATTATGCAACTGCCTCCTACTTTTCTCTCATGAGGTAAAGACCTTCTCTTAGCAGCACTCACCTTTTGTTTATTTATTTAGCATAAATGAGAGAGACACTAATATCTTGGGAAGACTTATTACAGTTATTTATAAATCTAATGTCTTTTCCAAAAGACATAAAGAATTTCTACTTTCTGGCTTTTTTCTATCAAACCAAACTCAAAATCAAACCCTAGAGCTCTAGTAAGCTGTTTCCATAGCAACCAAGAAAAACGCAAGTCACACTAGATCATAATGTCAAAGTAAGAAAGAAAAACATCTAAAGGTTTCAAATTAGCACATATTAATTCTGAAGATAACACAAAGGAAACTGTAACCACAATTCATCCTTAAATTTGTCTTCCTATGTTTGTTTAAAATCATTAAAATCTAACATAGCAGCCCATTTCAGTGCTCAAACTAAACAAAGATGAAGCAATTGTAAATATTTATCCTAAGAATCTATTTGATGGTTACATTAACAATTGTAGCTCCCTCCCCCCCGCAGCCCCATCCTCCTCCCCACCACGAGAACTAGGTCCTTTGTTGCCCACTGCCAGAGATCTTCAAGCTATGTGCCCGCGAATTCCCATTTGGGCTTTTGCAATCAGAGATTACAGCAATGGCCTGAAAATGGAGGGCTACTTCATCTTGGTATTGTCACCCAGTATATGCAAGATGCTGGCAGCATTATCATCATGCAATGCTTTGGATGCGAAGCCACCAGAATGCCTACAGAAAGTTGAGGGATTCCTATTTCACTTCCCCGTGGTTCTTCCCTCATGGAGTTCTTCCCTGGAACTCTCTTGTTTATGATGCTTGGCATCTTTGGAACTCTCAGGGCCGGCACATGGCACGGCAGGAGTCTCCCTACACTGTTTCCCATCTCAAAAGCCCTGGGCAGCCTCTGCACAACAGCAGTAGAACCCAGACATCCACAAGAGAAAATGAAGCACTGTATGAAGAGGAAGAGCTGGAGTCCGATTCAGATGGATTCAGATGATGAAGTGGAGTGCGACCTGAGCAATATGGAAATCACTGAGGAGCTCCGCCAGTACTTCCCACAGACTGAGAAGCACAGAGAAGAGAGCAGCTGGACGCGGAGCACCTGAGTGACTATGTGAACGCGGACCACAGCCTGTACTTTAGCCACCACAGGTCAGTGGAGCACCCATCTAAGAAGCCCTGAGAGAGGCACCAAGCAGAGATGAAGTGCTTGTATGGGAGCAGTGCTTCCAAGATCCTGGCCATGGAGGCTGCTATGCAGCTGAGCTTTGACAAGCACTGTGACAGAAAACAGCCGAAGTACTGGCCCGTCATTCCCCTGAAGTTCTCATTCCCTGGGCACGGAGACCGTAGGCAATGCCTCACAGTTCCTAGACTTTCCCTCTTTATCTCTCCTGGACATTTTTCAGAGAAAAAGGCCTGTGTACTGATATGGTGGATACAGTCTGTCATCCACTCATAATTCTGTCAACGATCCTGTTGCCACCACAAAGAATGTTCACTTGACATAAAATGATAATTGTATGTATTGGATTGGCTCTCAGTTTTCTTTGTGACAGTCCAGTTCACTGAAATTATTGCCTAGAGATACTGCCTATTGTTTTGCATTTTTATTTCCTTGTTTACACTGTCCTGAATGTCATAAAAGCCTTAAGCCACATGTCATTTGTTGCTACGTTTTTTAGACCAGTTTTCATACAGCACATGCTAGCTACGAACTCTTTAAATCGTCCTGCTTCCACCTCCCAAATGCTTATAGGTTTGCACCGCCCACACTGGGCTTCTGTCTGCATATTTTCTCAGACTATAGCTCTTTGGATCCCTCTGAAAACGATGCAAGTGAACAGTAAGACAAGTGGCACTTGTTACTCAGCCAGGTGTCAGCCCACATGCTCTACAAAAGACCTGAGAGTAAATACACTGGGCTTGGCAGGCCATGTTGTCTGTGTCATAACTGCCTGACCCTGTCTTCATAGTATAAAAACAGCCATTGTTACTGAATAAAGAAATGAATGTGACTGTGTTTCAATAAAACTTTATTTGTAAAAAAATTAATAATTGTAGCTCAAAGAAATTTATTAGGGAGGTAAATGAAATTTCCAACATATACTTAATTCATTAAAATTAACAGTACATCCAACTAATGTGATGATGGTAGATTTAAAGAAGTTTTTGTTAGGAAATTTTTAAGAGGTACATCATTAGCTCATGGGTCTCCATGAATTCTTGTTTTCAAAATCTTTGATTACCATTTGTTTAATTGGTAAGATTTTAATTGTGTGTTTGTATGTGGACAGATAGGGCAGGGTCTGTACTTGGAAGTAAAAAAAATTTTTTTCCACGGTGACTTTCTGAATGAGTAATGATATATATGAAACTGAGTAATAGACCTCAGATAAAGAAATCTCCATGGCACAAGGTCATGTGAATGAGGAAATGTTAAGATTTTGTTAACTGGAAAGGAATCAACTCAACGAGGACTGCAGCTTTGCTCAGATATACCAACAATCATATGAAATTAAATGAAAAAGATGTGTGATCACTTAAAACCGTTAGATTTTTATAGTTCAACATATTTTTATAGTTACAGCTCTTAAATTTTGAGACAAAAGGAAGACATCATTGGTTTTATTTTTGAAGCGATCTTAATAAAAGCTCTGACATGCTGATAGTTTCCCATGGAAGGAGGAAACTTCACACTAAAAAGGGCTACCATCAGAGGATGAAGCTGCCATTTGTGATTTTGTACTTGAGAATAATTAGGAGGCAAATTTAGTTTGACAATAATTTTAGTGGCAAGCTTTGTCACAAAATTAGAAAGTTCGAAGTTAATCATGAGAGTTTTTACTGCATTTAAACATATGATAATATTATTAATAGTTAACACATTATTTTTCTGATAATAAATGATACTTTATTATAATTTTTTAAATCACAGACCTCCAGTCCAAACATTACACACACACATTCACACACACACTCACACACTCACACTCACACTCACACTCACTCACTGATCTCTGGTGCTGACTTTCATACCCCTCAAATTGACTCCCCTCAAATTAGCTAACAAGTTATTCCTCTGGGAATTTTCCAGTTCAACTCATACTCAACTTGGAATCCCAGGGATCATCAGTCTGGTTTTGCCCATACTCCAGTGATGACTGCTGGTACATTTGCTAAAGAAATCCTTTCTGCTGGCTCAGCACCAGTGCTGTGGGCACTGTGTGGTGTGCTAGAATATGGATCTGCATGCCGCTCACTACCCTGTGGGCTTTGCTCTCTCCTCTCTAGCTGTTCTGAGTCTCTACAGGGGTTCCCTTAAAGAAAATGGTATCTACTGGATAGCAGGTTGCTCCGACCAGTACCAATGCTACATGGGAAGTCTGTGGGGTTACAATTCAACATAAATACTATTCCAAAGGAAGGAAACAGATGCCTTGGCTAGATAGGAAAAAAGCTTGATTCTTTCTAAAGCTTGCAATCCATGGTGGACTATTGTTTTGTGCAATCAAGACAATCATGAAGCCATCTGTGTCAGTCTCACGACTAGCAGAGCACTCTTCTCTGTCTCCCTCCACACAGAGAAATGGCTTCAGAGTCTAGTTGTCACATCTGTGGCCTAGATCACTTGTGATTTCAGATGATGAGTTCCCAAGCTTGGTTAAGATCAACTATGTAACTATGATGCTGAGATGGGGCTCTCACTTCACAGGGGTGAGAACATAACTCTTAGAATAAGCTAAGAGCTGGGCCAGCTACTCTGATGCCAGCAAGAGTGAGCTTGCCAATAATGAAATCCAAGTAAGCACTGCTGCTGCCTTCAAACTCACGTGCCTTTCTTCTGGTCAGGAAACCTTTGTAAGGAGAGCCCTGGCCTGGGTGAAAGTTGAGAATATGTCCTCAAATCAAGATGGTAACAATTCTGATGAGTTCATGTGAGCTGAGCAATGGACTCTGGGAAGACATGAATGTGCAGCCCGTTATAGAGCTTTTCATTTCATCTAGGTTCTGAATTACAGGAAACAACCAACCAAAATTCTACCTTCATTCTACATAGATATCATTGGTTTTGGGAGTTTAAAAAGAAATCTTTTTGCTGATGAAGAGAATAGATGTATACAGTTGAACTTGAAGAAAACATAAGTTGAGGAAAAGAAGAATATTTTTGGCAGAACATACATCAGTACTTCATGAAGGCTGGCTTCCTTTTGTTTTTGTTTTTTTGGGGGGGTTGGTATTTTGGGGGGATAAAGATTCAAGGACAGCATGGTTTACATAGTAAACTTTATGCTCACCAGAAATATGTAATGAGAACCCTTCTCAAACAAACAAACAAACAAACACAACACAACTGGAATTTATGAAATAAATTAAACTGAGCAGAGCTGAGCTCAAAATCAGGTCTACCTTAGTGCATTCCTTGGGATTAGTTTGCCCATTGTTTTTATAATTGCCATGGTTTTCATACATGTAAGAAAAATGCATAAATAAAATGCAGGAAGTCACAAAATGACATTGTTACCATCTTAACAATAAATAGAAGCCAAATATGTTGAGAATTAATAATTGCAAAGATATCTCCAGAGTTAAGGACAGCAATGAAGGCAAAGTACATAACCTCTCCCAAATGACAAAAACTTAAACTCTAAGAGACATAATCCTTACATACTTTAATGCTATGTAGACAGGAAAGCACAAGCAAAATTTGACAAAACCACGAGAAAACAGAATTGTTTGACAAGAATGGGCAAGCATGACAGCTGAGACTCTCTTTTAAGGAGCAGCCAGCATTACAAAACAAGCTTGCAATCATTACCAGTTCGGCCACTGAGTCTTTATAATGGGTCTTCACTGATTGCACAGATGAACTGGACTAACAGCAGGAGTCAAAACAGAAAGGCAGAAATCACTTTGATGCACTCTGACTGTCGGTGAATGGACTAAAGTGAATGCAGAGAGCAGAACAGACAACTCAAGAGCCCCATAGCAATGAATGTGGCTGGCAAGGGAGACTTGAAAGCAAAGAAAGTGTTCCATAATCTCAAAAAAACTATTAAAAAAGCTTAAAGGTGTTTGAGGAGGTGGAGAACTGGCAGGGTCACACCAGTACTCAGATCTCCAACAATTCTCAGAATATAGGCATGATTTATACAAACTGAATCTGAAGCAAAACCCAAGTAAGTACCAAGCAGTCTGACAAATATGAATAGACCTGTTCCCTTTTTCTGCTTATTACTTAGTTCAGCAAGTAATTTTTTGGAAGTTATAATACATGGTTACCAAGGAGAAATGAAATCATACTGGAAAGGCATAGGAACAATTGGTACCTGGACATAAGCTACTAAAAATGGCAATCTAGCAGGGTGGTAGTGGTGCTGGACCTTATGTCCAGCATTTCAGAGGAAGGGGCAGGCAGATATCTGTAAGTACAAGGCCAGCCTGGTCTACAGAGTGAGTTCCTGGACAGCCAGTGCTACAAAGATAAACCCTGCATTGAAAGACAATAAATAAATAAATAAATAAATAAATATTTGCAAACTAAAACATAGCCATGGAGTGAAATGAGCACGAAATACTTCTGAGATAAGTTTGCACCAAGAGCTGTAATAGAAAGAACAAATAGTATGGTATACAAGATATATTCTCTTAGACAAATTGTAGAAGAACAACACAACCTAAATGTAGAAAAGATGCACTGAAGACTGTAAAATTAGTGTGAAAGAGTGAATCTGATCATACGGGCCTGCAACAGGTCAAATACAACAGTGGAAATTGCCAAGGGAATGCAACAAAGGCAAAAATGGGAGGAAATGAGATCTGTTGAATAGCATCATATCATATATGTATAATTAGAGACTCCAGGATGAGAGAAAGAAGAGAGATTTCAAGGTAATATACCTGAGAATCTTTTAAAATAATTAATTGTAGGAGAATAAAATGACTGATACCAAGCCATAGTAACTCACAGGAAGGATATGTTCCAAAAAAAAGTACATAATTAAGCAATCTCTGTTTCAGCTCTTTCAAACCAAACAGAGAAAATCTATGTTAAAATTATACTGAATTAACATGAAATAAATGCCATGTGTTTCTCCTCTACTTTGATGAATAGACCAGAGTTCTAGCGTATTTCTTGATAGAAATGACCAAGCAAAAACAAAGCACACATGTTTTTCAAGTGCTATGGTGAAAAAGCAACCCAACAAGCAAGAATTCTATCACAGCAAAATAAATACACTTTAGGTAGACAAAAGCTTGGGTAACTCATCTTTACCAAACAATATGAACAATACTAAAAGCAATACTTCATAAGGATTAAATCTGATGGAAACCCGAGCTGCTTTAAGGACTGCAAAGGAACAGAAATGGTAAACATTTGGGGAATCACAAAAGATACTTGTAAGGGTTTTTTTGTGTTGTCTGTATTGCTTTACTGTATAAAGATTGTTCATTTGATTAAAGGAAAAAAATAAATCTGTGTATCTTATCTAAAGAGAATGAATAAATAAATTAAATTTTTCAAATATATGCCTTTGAGAGCAGAAAGAATATGATCTACATGAAGCTTTCCTGTTGAAAGCTATCTGAAGTTTTCATCAAATTGTAAAAGGTTATTTGATTAGATGTTCAATAAATTAAAGCTGAATGCTCTATAGTCATTCTAGACAATATAAAATAATATAAAATTGCACAATTTAGTTCAGAGAAGAGATACAATGAAATACTGTATAACCATTGACAAATGTCAAGGGAGTAAAGGGAGGAACTCACAAGGAATAAACAGTCCTGGAAAAATGCTGCTAGGCTGAAGAACAAACAGATGATTCAGATGTATATAAATTAAGCAGTGTAGCTGAAAGTAAAATGTCAGACTTACCAAAATGGGAGACTATAACTCTGCATGGTAACAAATACAGCTTTCAAATATGAAGTCACAAGCGGTGCAAAAATAAAAGAGAAGTTATAAGAAAAGCACTAAGCAAAACAAAGCCAGCATGCTAAATAATTAGCAAAGTACACTGAAAAATATCATTCTCGATATAAAATTGTGCACTTCATAATGGCATCACTCAAACTATCAAGAACATACAATTCTGTGTGTGCAGCTAATAACAAACAGGGCTTCAAGAAAATGAAGCAAAACCAAAACACTTGATGAATCTAAAATGAGAAGGATTTGTATAGTCCTTTTAATAAAGTGATATAACAAATAAATTCCTAAAGTATAGAATATTTCCATAATAATATTAATCAACTTGATCTATTTGACAGCAACCGAGCATTAAAATTTGCTGCAAAATTGAAGGAGGATCATGAATGAGTTTGAAACCCATAATACCATGTCCCCCAAATAAACACAATAATGGGTAAGATAATGCTGTTGTTTTGATTAGTGGGCATGTGTCTATCAAATTGGATTCTAAATATGTAGGTTGATGCACATAGATTAGTGCTGCTTTGCTCAGGGAGTCTTATTTTAGTACTGCAAAATACTTGCAAGAGACTCAAAACTCATCAGTATATAGAGAATGAGTACATGCTTAATGTTCAGCCCTAAATGGAACACCTGTGTCACCTCCTTCAAGACCTAGGGAACATCACTGAAGAGGAGGCAGAAGATATTTCCTAGCTGCAGGGGATGAAAGGTGGAAGGTGGAGTGCAGGGAAAGTCATGGTCATGGCACAGAAGCCTTGGGTGGAGTGTAGGGAAAGTCGTGGTCATGGCACAGAAGCCTTGCTTACTTCATGGAAGAGAAAGTAGCTCACAATGCCCCTTTCCTCTCTGAAGACAAGGTACTTATTGTTGGAGACAGTAGGAAATAGAACATCAGCAGTGGGAGGTAGACTAAAGAGGGTATTGTGAAGTAAATATGATCAAAGTATATTATATATGTATGCAAATATTATATTGAAATCCATTATTGAATATCATTAATACTTGTAAAAAAAATCTTAAAATATCTCCCCTCAAAGACACACAAAGAACTTCTTATATTCTAATCACCAGGAAAAACTTCTTTAATTTCTCTTGTAATTTATTCTCCTTTTCCCTCAAAATGTTTCTCTTCTACTAGGTTTCACTAAAAGCCTATTCCTAAGGTCTCCACAGCCTCTTCTGACAAACATTTAAATCTTTTGCCAGCAATAAGCTCTCATATAATGCCATCCCATTGGAATTCTCAGCACCCTGCCCATCTCTTGGAAAACTCACCACCTCCTGAGGCCTCCCACCTAGTTGGGTATGAATAATCCACAAGAACCCTCATGGAAAGCACAGACTGCAGGACAAACACAAAAACATAGGCACAAGACTTGGGTTCTTTCTTTCTCTTCTGATGGCATCCATCATCATTTTAATGCCTATGAATCTCAGTTTTCTTCATGTGTAAAAAATATTTTCTATTACACTGTACTTGATATCTTTCAACACTTTAAATGATTGTGCAGTATATGGTTTGGAATTATTCTTTATTCACTGACATTGTCATTTAGAGGACAGGTGCTTTACAGAAAGCTGAGTAATGAAATGAGACATCATAAGCCGGAAAAAAAAAATTGAAGTGAAATTAAGAATGGCTTCAAAAGGCTTATGTGAGATCTCTGGTGTTTTTCCATAAACTATACCATAAGAACTTCTTATTTTATGAATTTTACATACCTGAGAGAAAACCATTTTTTCTTACACTGTGTCCTTTTATGGCCTGAGTCAAGATCAGGAAATGTAGTGATGCGTCTGGATATCAGAAGAGATGGAGTTCTGGTTAAGTATACAAGGATGCTCACAGTAATAAGAATGTGATTGTCGCCTCCCGAACCGACCAGCAGACAGAAGACAACAGACACGAGATCTTCTTCCCAACACCGTTTATTCAGGAACCTTGAAGTACCACAAAAAGCTCCCCCCACCCCCGAGCTCTAGCTCCCAGCCCTTAAATCTCTGTGTCCTCTCCAATCAGAACCTGCCACGCGGTCATTCTCAATCGGTGCTGAGCACATACGTCACATGGCCCGATCTTATGTAACAATGAACAAGCAGAATGCATGCACAGTAAAGCCTATCCTATGTGCCACCCAGGCTTCCTGAAATGGTGAACCAACACGCCAGGGGCGTCTGGCACCCAGCCAGGTGCCATCTTGCATTCCATTCCCCACATGGGATCATTTGAGGTATGATAAAAAATTGTCTTTTGTCTTCCCCAGCCATCATTTACAATTTGTTTATATTTCATCGAATAAGTCCTCTTATATATTTATCTTTGGCAATTTAATTTTTCCTTATTATCTTTGAATTATTCCAAGTTATTTTATCAATCCTTTGAAATTTCATACACTCATTTTAACTATATTCATCTACTCTCCCCAAACCTTCCCCAATCCACTTCCTTTTATACCTATACAACTTTGTGTTTTCATATTTTTAAATCCATTAAGTTCAATTTATGATGCCCATATATATCCTTTGGAGTATGACCATCCATTGGACCTACCAGGAGTTACAGCCTTAAAGAAAAAACAAACTCTTCCTTTTCTAGCAGCCATTAGTTACCAATAGCTCCTCAAGCTCAGACTTTGTCTACCTTAAGCTTGGACTGGCATTGTGCATACAGTCTCAACTGCTGAGTGCGTATGTACAACTTCCCTGTTGTGCCTGGAGAAAACTGTTTTCTTATAGTCAACCATCACATCTGCCTCTTAGAACATTCTATCCCCCCTTCAGCTAAAGCATTCTGGGAATGTAGTATGATATAGTTGTCCTATTTAGTATTTTGTACATAAATATGATGAAATATAATCCTACTTATCTCTATATTCTCCCTCAGCTCTATTACATATTCTCCACCAAAATTCGTGTCCTTGTTTTTATAACTCACTACCTTGTGGTACTAGTGCCCATGCTATTTTGCAATCCAAGGGTACCAAACTAGGTCCCCAGAACAGAATCTGGTACATAATAAGTGTTTAATAAACATGTGGCAGAAAGACTGTAAGAGCCAGAATGCCAGGAAGCCTATTGTATGCCTGCCTCTGTTAGAAATATCTCCATAAACCAAACCTGGAAAATGGTAATAACAACAAAAATGTTAACCAGGAAGAAAATAAATTCTCAGGCTTCCATCTCTAGGCTATGAACTATAGTCAACTAATGACTGTTGTGAGAGGGAGAACTAACCTCCTCTTGTGATGTTTCCCTTTACTGGTTACCAATACAAAATGATCAGCCTTGATACACACACACACACACACACACAGAGAGAGAGAGAGAGAGAGAGAGAGAGAGAGAGAGAGAGAGAGAGAGAGAGGAAACAGCAGGGTATACTTATATTTTTACACACACTAAAAAAATTGGCTATCAATTTGAGAGTTGGGATAGCATGAGAAGCCATAGAGGGATGTACCTAGGAGGATTTGGAGGGAAGAAAGAGAAGGAAAAAGTGATATAATTCTCTTTTAATTAAAATGTATTTAAAATTATCCAAAAAAACCCCAAGACAAAGCAAAACAAAACCAAAAATTAAACCTACAATACATTCTCCAAAATTATCATATAATAAGCTATAAATTAATGTCACTAACATTCTGAAATCATAAGAAATAGCTTGTCTGATCACAGCTGTCCTAACCCTGAACTCAGGGAAAGTATTAATGTCATCAGATTAATAATGTCAAGAGATACGAGAATGTAAAGACCCTGAGATTACCTTCCCCTGCCTCTGAAAGTGAAAGATAATAGAAACTGTCAACATCAACATTTTAACAAAATTTCAACAAAATTAACAAGAGTTAATTTTGAAATTAACAAAACCTGCAGATCTCAGTAGTATTTCTTCAAAACAAGAAGCATGGCAAACTTGTGCCAATTTTACTTCCCCTAATCCTTTTGCTTTCTCTCTAGAAGCCACAGGAAGAGTCAGAATAGCATTCGACCACTGATTACTTTCCCATTACTGAGCATGATTGGACCTGTCTGAAAGTTACTTAGAAACCCTGCTTAAAGGGTTTTTCTTCACTTGACTTGTCTTGAAGTCGCCTGTTAATAACTTTCATTTTCCTAGGGTATTTACTGAAAACCATCAGTGCCTATTGCTTAAATTTTCTATCTGTCTATGGCAATAACAGTTGGAGCAAACAGCTAGTAAGAAATTTTAAAAGAACGAAATTACAATTTCATGAGCACACTGAAGAGCTTTAGCATATTTTTAACAATCTAGGTAGCTACACGTATATGTAACTACACTGTCACACACAGCATGTGTGCACAGAATAGGAGACTTGTAGGTTCTAAATATTTAAAGACTGAAATTTGTGCCAGAATAGAAATCTCAGGAGAAACAGATTTTACTGGCAGCTTAACTTTAGGCTTTGTGCCTCCATGCATGCAAAAAAAATAAATCTGTTTGTTAAGCCAGCCAGTCTATAAGCTTTTATCTGTCAGCATGAAAAGATTAATACAGGCCACGCTAATGATTTTTCATTATTATATGTTCCTTTTGTCTTTTCTTCTGAGGGTGCAATTAGGGCTCAAACTAAGGGACCTGCAATGTGGTAGACCTCAACTCCCATATGTTTATGTCCTGACATGTCTATAACTTTTAAAGAATTTGTATATTCTTGTTGCTCTCTCGGTTTAGTGAGCTATTTTTTCATACTTCACACACACACACGATTTCTTTTAGATATTTGAACATATATACTTCATTTAGCACTTTTAAACAGTAAATCCAAAATCTGAACTTTCTAAGAAATAATTCCAATCATCTATTTTAATTAACGTATATATTTATTCATATAACAACCCAATAATAGTACCTCCTCGTAATTACACCTCTCACGAGTCCCCCCCCCCATTTCCCTCTGGATATCATGCCCTATCACCACCTCACCCCAGCACCGCACAACAACTTGATACAAGACTAGGCACATCCTCTCCCACTGAGGCCAAACAAGACAGTCCAATTAAGGGCCTGATCCACTGGCAACAAGCTTAGGGACAACCCCTGCTCCAGATATTGGGAGACTCACATGAAACTGAAGATGTTCATCTGCTACATATATGCAGGGGACCTCGGTCCAGCCAGTGCTCGTTCTTTGGTTGACGATTTAGTCTCTGTAAGCCCCAAAGGATTCAGGTTAGTTGGCTCTGGTGGTCTTCCTGTGAAGTGTCTGTACTCTTTGGGACTCTCAAGGAATCTGCCATAAGACTCCCAAGCTAAGGTTTGCCTGTCAATCTCTGCATCTCTTTCCATTGACTGCTGGGTGGAGCTGCTCAGAGGACATGTTAGGTTCCTATTTGAAAGTATAACAGAGTATCATTAATAGTATGAGGGATCAATTCTTGCCTGAGGGATGGATCTCAATTTGGGCCAGTCATTGGCAGGCCATAGCCTCAGTCTCTGCTCTATCTTTGTCCCTGTACATCTTGTAGGCAATACACATTTTGGGTGGAAGGTTTGGTGGGTGGGTTGCTATCCTTATCCCTCTATTGGGAGTCCTGACTGGCTATAGGAAGTGGCACCTTCAGGATCCATATCCCCCTCTGCTAGGAATCTCAGAGTCGCCCCCATAAGATCCTCTGGGGACTCATCCAACCCAGATCACAGGCACATCCTAGAGATTTTCCCCCAACTCTGATCTCCCTTCTCTCTCCCCTGTTCCCCTACATATGATATAGCCTCCCCTGATGTACTCCCCTCCTCATTCCCTCTTCCACCCAGTTTCATCCTACTATCAACCTCTAATATCTATGTTATTTCCCCTTCTGAGAAACATTAAACCATCCTCATCTACTGAGCATGTGCCCGGTCCTTAACTGTGATTTACATACCCAATGAGAAACCATGGGTAAAATGTAAATCTTCATGTGGTCTGAATTGTATGTTGGGTATTGCAATCTTTTGGGCTAATATCCAATTATCAGTGAGTGCATACCATGTGTATTCTTTTGTGATTTGATTACCTCACTCAGGATGATATTTTCTAGTTCCATCCATTTGCCTAAGAATTTCACAAATTCCTTGTTTTTAATAGCTGAGTAATACTCCATTGTGTAAATGTACCACATTTTCTATATCTATTCTTTGTTGAAGGACATCTGGGCTCTTCCCAGATGACTTTGAACATTTCTTTAGGTACATCTCAGACATTTGAGACTCCTCTGTTGAGAAATCTGTTTAGCTGTGTATCCCATTTAGTATGTGAATTATTTGGATTGCTGTTGTCTAAATTCTTGAGTGCTTTATAAATTTTGGATATTAGCCCTCTATCAGATGTAGGGTTAGTAAAGATCTTTTCCCAATATGTAGGCTTACCTTTTGTCCTAATGATGGTATCCTTTGATTTACCAAAGCTTTTCAGTTTCATGTCATCCCATTTTTTTTGATCTTAGTGCCTGAGCCATTGATGATTTTTTTCAGGAAGTTGTCTCCTGTACCAAAGAGTTCAAGGCTGTTTCCCACTTTCTGCTCAATTAGATTTAGTCTATCTTGTTTTACTTTGAGATCTTTGATCCATTTGTACTTGAGATTTGTGCAGGGTAATGAATGTGGTTCTATTTACATTCTTCTACATGCAGACATCCTGTTAGACCAACACCATTTGTTGAAGATGATCTCTGCTTTCCATTGTATAGTTTTGACTTCATAGTCAAAAATCAAGTGTCTGTATTTGTGTGGGTTTATTTCTGGGTCTTTGATTCAATTCCATTAATCCACTTGTGTATTTCTATAGCAATACCATGAACTTTTTATTACTATTGCTCTATATAGTACATTTTAAAGTCAGGGTTAGTGATAACTCCAGAAATCCCTTTACTTTTCAGGATTGTTTTAGCTATCCTGGGTTTGTTTGTTTGTTTGTTTTTCCACATGGAGTGGACAATTGTTCTTTCAAAGTCTATTAAGACTTGTGTTGAATTTCTGATGGGGATTTCACTGAATCTGTAGATTGCTTGGTAAGATGGCCATTTTTACTATGTTAATCCTACTGATCCGTAAGTATGGGAGATAGTTTCGTCCTGTGATATCATCCTCAGATTCTTTCTATGGAGCCTTGAATCTTTTATCATACAGGTCTTTCACTTGCTTGGTTTAAGTTACACCAAATTATTTTATATTATTTGTGAAGGGTACTGTCACCCTAACTTCTTTCTCAGCCTGTTTATTACTTGTGGAGAGGAGTGTTACTAATTTCTTTGAGATAATTTTGTATCCAGCCCCTTTGCTGAAGGTTCCTTATCAGCTACAGTTCTCTGGTAAAATTTTGGTGTCATTTATGTATACTATCATATCTTCTGTGAAGAGCAATGCTTTTACTTCTTTCTTTCCACATTTGTATCCCCTTGATCTTTCTTAGTTGTTTTATTACTCTAGCTAGAAATTCAAATACTATAGTGAAAAGATAGGGGGATAGTAGAGAGCTTTAAGTTTCTCTCCATTGAATTTGATTTTGGCTATGGGCTTGTTTTATGCCTTTGTTGTGTTTAGGCATGCACCTTGTATCCCTGCTATCTCCAACACTTTTAACATAAAGGGGTGTTGGATTCTGTCAAGTGCTTTGAAGGCATCTAGTGAGCTGATCATTTGGTTTTGGATTTGTTTGTTTGTTTGTTTATATGGTGGACTACTTTGATGGATTTTCGTATATTTATCCATTCCTTCTTCCCTGGCAATAAGCCTACATAATCTTGTATTTTATTGAGTATTTTTACATCAATGTTAATAAAGTAGATGGGTCTGAAATTTTCTTTCTTTGTTGGGTCTTTGTGTGGTTTATGTATCAGGGTATCTGTGACCTCATAGAATGAGTGTGGCAATGTTCCTTTTGTTTCTATTTTATGGAATAGTTTGAACAGTATTAGCATTAGCTCCTCTTTGAAAGCTTGGTAGAATTCTGAACTAAAACCATCTGGCACATGGCTTTTTTGTTTGGGAAACTTTTAAAGATAGTTTCTATTTCCTTAGAGGTTATAGGACTATTCAGAAAGTTTACCTGACCTTGATTTAGCTTTGCTAATTTGTATCTGTCAAGAAAATCATTCATTTCATTTAGATTTTCCAATCTTGTAGAGTACAGCCTTTTAAATTAAGACCTATTGACTCTCTGAATTTCCCCAGTGTCCATTGCTATGTCTCACTTTTCATTTCTGATTTTGTTAATTTGGGTACCATCTCTCTGCCTTTTAGTTATTTTGGCTAAGAGTATGTTTATCTTGTTGATTTTCTCAAAGAACCAGCTCTTTATTTCATTGATTCTTTGTACTGTTTTCTTTGTTTCTAATTTATTGATTTCACCTGTGAGTTTGATTATTTCCTGCCATCTACTCCTCCTGGGTGTGTTTGATTTTCTTTTTCTAGAGCCCTCGGATGTAGTTTTGTTAGTATGAGAATTTTCTAATTTCTTTATGAAGGCATCTAGTGTTAAGAACTTTCCACTTGGCAATGTTTTTGTTGTTTCCCATAAGTTTTGGTATGGTGTGCCTTAATTTTCATTGAATTCTAGAAAGCTTTTAATTTCTTTCTTTCTTCCCTGACCCAGTGATTATTGAGTAGAGGGTTGTTCAGTTTCCCTGAAGATGTAGGCTTTCTGTTGTTTCTTTTGTTGTTGTTCATCTTTAATCCATTGTGATCTGATGACATGCATGGAATTATTTCAATGTTCTTGTTTCTGTCGAGGCTTGCTTTATGGCCAATTATATGGTCAGTTTTGGTTCCATGTGGTGCTGAGAAGTTATATTCTTTTGTGTTTAGATAGTGTTCTATAGATATCTGTTAGGTCATTTTGAATTATAACCTCTGTTAGTTTCATTATTTCTCTGTTAATTTTCTGTCTTGATGATTTGTACATTGGTAAGAGTAGGGTTTTGAAGTATCCCCCTATTAATGTGTGGAGTTTGATATGTGATTTAAAACTTAGTAATGTTTCTTTTATGAATGTGGATGTCTTTGACCTTGAGGCATAGACGTTCATAATTGAGATGTCCTCTAGGTGGAATTTTCCTTAGAACAGTGTGAAGTTTCCTTGTGAACTCATTTGAGTTCTTTCAGCTGAAAGTCTATTTTATTAGATATTTGAATGGCTACTCCAGCTTATTTCTTAAGTCCATTTGCTTGAAAAAAAAACCTTTTGTCCAGCCCTTCATAATAAGGTAATTATTATCTTTATTGATGAGATGTGTTTCTTGTATACAGAAGAAAGATGAATTTTGTTTATGTAACCATTCTGTTAGTCTGTGTCTTTTTACTGGGGAATTGAGTACATAGATGTTGAGAGATATTAATGATCGATGATTTTTACTTCCTGTTATTTTGATGTTACAGTAGTTGAAAGACAAATAGTGTGTTGTGTGTTTGTGTATGTTTTTCTTCTATTGGTTTTAATGGTATGAAATTATTTCTCGTGTTTTCTTTAACACAGTTTGGCTCAATGGGTTGGAGTTTTCCTTCTTGTATCCTCTGTAGTGCTGCTAGGTTAGTAGAAACAGATTATATAGTCTGGGCTGACATCTGTGGTCTCTTAGGATCTGCAAGACCTCTGCCCAGGCCCTTCTAGCTTTTAGAGTCTCTGATGAGAAATAAGGTATGATTCTGATAGGTCTGCCTTTATATGTTATTTGACCTTTTTCCCTTGATGCTTTTAAAGTTCTTTCTTTGTTCTGTATAGTACAAAGTATGGTAGAAGAATTTTCTTTTCTTGTTCTATCTATTTGGTGTTCTGTAAGCTTCTTGTACCTTTATAGGCATCTCTTTCTTTAGGTTAAGGAAATTTCCTTTTATAAAACTGCCATACAACACAGAAATTCCTGTTTTTAGTATGTATCCATAGGGTATGAAATCAGTAATTTTTAGAGGTATCTGGATACCTATGGGCATATCAGCACCATTCACTAGGGCTGAGAATTGACATTTCTGGACAGAAAATTATGTTCATGGGGTTGTTTTCAGCTGTTATGCCTTGGAAAATATGGAGAGAGCCAAATATGACATAAACATAATTAGTCCTTTGTCTTCAAGCTCTATGGCCCAAACTCTGAAGCTATATTTTTTCTAGTACACAAGAACCTCAATATCATTATTTCAAGAACTATTTACCTCTATGATTTTTTATGTGTTCTGACACATAGTAAGTAGGTGGTCAAATTTTTTTAGGAACTAGTAAATTATATTTATTTTATTTACACAGAAAATAACACATTCAAAATCCACTAAAATTTATATTTTAGTTCCAGTAGAGGTCCTGGAAGAAGTGTGTTACTCTGTTTAATCATCATTATTATGAAATGCATGGCATAAATAATTTATTAAAAGGAAGCATTTTTGGCTTAGTTTCACAAGATTCAGTTCATGATTACTTGGACCAATGCATTTTCATGGCATCACAGTGTCTGTTAAGTGGAGGAACATCTTCATTTTGTGATGGAAAGGACACAGAGAGAAGATAAGGAGGCAACAGAGCAATGACGAGCCCCAAAGGCATGCCATCAAAGGATTACTTCCTTCCAATTGTCCCCAACTATTACACCGTTGCAAGTAATGTCATCATAGCATGGATATATCAGAAGTCTAGCCATACCTCTAAAAATTAAATTTCATACACTATGGATACATACTAAGAACAGTAATTTCTTTGTCATATGGCAGTTCTATTTCACATTTTCTGAATGTTATCCATATTGTTTTCCATAATTCTTATACCAATTTATTTTCCTTCCATTATTGTAAAAGAATTTCCCTTTTGTTACACCTTTGTCATCACTTGCTACTACTTAAAATTGTTTGACAATGGGCAATCTTTTGGGTTCTTTTACATGACAGTCTTCACTAGAAAGAAATATAGACTTTCAGTTCACAGAACAGCCATTGTCTCTCTTACCTAGAGGTTTCTGGAGTCATCCTTCTTGCAACTTCGATGTTCTCCCTGGCCATTCTTTATCTTCAGATACTGTAGGGTAGTTAAAGCAGTGATTCTCAACCTTCCTACTGCTGCACCCTTTAATACAATTCCTCATGCTATGGTGACCCTCAAACATAAAATTATTTTTCTTGCTACTTCAAAACTGTAATTTTGCTTCAATTATTAAATATCTGTGTTTTCTGATGGTCTTAGACCCAAAGATGGGTCACAACCCACAGGTTGAGAATTGCTCTAGACTCTATTAGATGTTGACTATACTATCACCATCTATATTATTACAAGAATATGTGTATTTCTGGATTCCACCAGTAAATATACACTCCTTGAGATCACGTACTGTAAATGTATTACCCACTCTTGAGCCTTCAATATCTATCACAGTACATTGCATCCCATACAACCAAATAGACAAGTGAAATAGCAGAATTTTATTAGCCCAATAAAATTTTTCCATTCTAATACTAATGGTTACCAACTCAGCACAAATCATATTATTAATGAATAATAATTTTACATACATAGTCACAATTTGATAGCTAAAAAGCACTTTTATCTTTTAGATATTTATTTATTTATTTGTGAGAAGACAGCTTTCAGGACTCAGTTCTCTCCTTCCATATATTTTTGATTTAGAAAACTTAGTTCATATGAGTGATGCTAATAAATTAGTATATTTGTATATATGTGTTTTTAAGTGGTTTCTTTAGTTCCTTCAACTACACAGGCAACAAGATTCAAAAGAAAAGTTGAACTTTAGAGTGAAATTCATGTAGTCTCAATCATACCATAAAGCATGAAACAAACTGGGAAGAATTATTATTATTGTTGTTTTATTATTATATCTTCTAAATTTTTCAAATCTTCCATGATTAGCAATTCCAGATATTCAGTGAAGGCAATTAAATGAGCTAATGGTGAAATGAAAAGAAGAAAAGGTGACTTTATTGTTTCCCAAAAGGAAAAAACCTCTCCTTATGAGTGTTCACTTTAGAAAAAGCCTGGCACCCCATTGTTCTTGTAATTAAGAAGCTAAGAGTAATTTCTGAGAGCTTATTTTGGAATGGTTAACCAAGACTTCAGATTATATTAAAATAGGTGAGATTTAGGGGGAAAATCTTACTTTTTACTCATTCTATTTGTATTTCTTAAAACTGTAAAAAAAAAAAAAAAATCTACCCAGGATTGTTTCAATTCTTATAATGCAGGAAGGAGCCTTGGTTTTCACTTGAAAAAGTATTTAAAGTATTTATAATGGATACAGATGAAATGCATTGATAAGTACCTCAGGGAAAAATATTGCTGCCATTGCATTGCTCCAGATAAATGATAAGCACTTAGCAGAACTGGAATGTTTATCTACTTGCCTTTATTTTCACAAACACCACTAAAGATATTTTATTCTTGGTGGACATGCATGCAAGTTTGTTGCATACATCATTTCTTTCCTGGTACAAATAAATATTCCTAGAGTCTAGGAAGACTTACTAGTTAATATAATAGCTAGATTCTGTTCATCTAGAAGCAGACAAAAACAGCCAAGGCCAACATGGAGCAACAATGCTATAGTCTGCACCCCACACAACGTAGCTTTTATGCTCTTATTGTGGTTTGGCTAAATCAGTGCTATTTTCAGAAGCTGGAAGAAGAAAAGAATTAACTCAGTACCTTGGTGAGTTAGTCTACATGGTTAAAATAGAGGGGCATGTGATTGAAGTGAAGAGATAGAAGTAAGAGAGTAATTGTTTGGTGAATTTTAAAAATATATTTTGGAGGGGGAAGCATATTGAGGCTAATTTTAGTCAAGTGAATTTTTAGAATGGATATTAAATGTGATAAACTATAGGACAGTGAAAAACCATATGTTTTTATTTATGTGCCAGGACCTGTACATTAGCTATATACCTATGATCCATAGAGAGCTATTAACTATTTTAGCCCCCATATGCAATGCTTTTACTCTTTATTTTATTGTGTATATTTACCTTTAAGTGTGTGAGGGTTAAGAAAAGTGTCTAAAATATTGCTCAAGGGAATAGCAGGCAGCACAAAGGAAAAAGGGGGAAAGAAGAGTAAAAGAAGAGAAGGAAGATGAAAAGGCTAAAGGGGGAAATAAAGTAGGGGTCAGAAGGAAGAGGTCATGTAATGAAATAGAAAAAACTAAAAGTCCTTAACACCTGCTTCCAACTAACTTAAGCCAGGCTTCAAGAACAGCACATTACAAGGACAGTTTTCTACTAAGAAGAAAATGTCAGAAACCATTGTTTCATACCTTAGCTCAGAATAAAAAGAAGCATGGTGAGCTTGCTATACTTGAACCACATTAATGTCTGTTCTAAAGCCACCTGCATAAATTCCTTTTGCCATGCCTTCATTCTATTCCCATCTTTCATTTTCCCCCACTTTTCATACTAACCCAAGAGAATCAATCGTATAATCTGCTCCATACCTTGTGCGACAAATGTGAAATCATATGCAATAGTAAGTTATTAGTCTTGGATTGCAGTGGCTAATATGTATTTTATCTATTACTTCATCTTGGTTTATATTATAGCACCATACTATAATTCATTATGTCAAATTCTGAAGGACTAGAAAGACAGAAATATGATTGGTGATTAATATTATCATATTCATGAGTTCTATTATTTTTATTTAGAAAATGACTCCCTGTATACTGTTTCAGGGCCATTTAAAGTTTTATCACATTCTGTTAAATACCAAAGCTTATGTTCAGTGTTATCCAGAATGTACAAAACATAAAATTTTCATCTAAAGAGTGTCAGACTTGTAATTAGCAAATAACTAAAAATTCACCCATAAAATATATTTATAATGGAACTTGGAGAAAAATGCTATATTGGATAGAAAATTTTTTCCTTGAAATACTCAAAAGACTGGATTTTCATTTGTGCTAAAAGGAAAATCATCTTCTACTGGTGGACACTGGGTGGTTTAACATTCTTGTCTTTTTAAAGTCTCACTTTCATGTACTTCTCAACATATCTTCATAATCCTCTCTATTCCATTGGTGTTTGTCCTTTCTTGCTCCAAAATTTCCTCTCATGCTCCATCCTTAGTCCAGTATACTTGTTCCATGTATTATGGTGAGTAGTGAAAGGAAGATTAAGAGTGAAACATTTTCTATTGTCAGAAAAGCATCAGTTCTTAACAAAGTAATTTTGGCAATCCCTGATGTTAAGATCTGCCTAATGACAACTGGCATGATAATATGGATGATGAAACTTATTCAAGGCTTTATCTCTAGAAGAAGAGCAACAAGAATATTAATGGTTGCGGAGAGAGGGAGAATTAGTGATTTCCAGGGTTGAGCCCCCTGATAAGAAGTCAACCATAAACATATATGAACAACACTAAATGATCACAAAACATTGTATTTATAAACATATGCACACTTTACAAACACAGAGACACATGGACACAAGATACATGTGTATGTAAGAATTATAATTTAAAAATCTATTTAATGCTGGGAGAGAGACAGAAGGAGTTAGATTGAAGAGGGAGTGAGAATGATATAAATGCGATGCTAGCATATGAAATCCTTAAAACAAAATTTAAAAACATCACTTTTGAGGAAATAGTTTAATGAAGAAAAATGTGTTATTTGCAATCATAGGGACCTAAGTTTCAGTCCCAGGATACATGTAAAAAGCCATGTATATTCCTAGTACTGGGGAAATGGAGGCAGTATCTATAACTCACTGGAATAACCCACTCAACAAACTACGAGTCCTACTGAGAGATCTTGTCTCAAAAAATATGAATCTCTCTCTCCCTCTCCCTCTCCCTCTCCCTCTCTCCCTCTCTCCCTCTCTCCCTCTCTCCCTCTCTCTTCTCCCTCCCTCCCTCCCTCCTTCCCTCCTTCCTTCCCTCTCTCTGTTTGTGTATGTGTGTGTTTGTGTGTGTGTGTCCCTCTTTCTCACCAGGCTCTCTCTAGTCATCTAGAATACTTATTTTAAATCATTTGCATAAGTCTGTTAAACTCATCTAAAATTAACTAGTTCTTGACTATCATTTCTAGTAATAGGAATTCTATTTCTGCAGCACACAAAAGTCTCTATTCCTACCATGCCTTTCACTGTCCTGTGAACTTAAGGTGCCAGTGTTTTCCTCACCTTTCATCTCTTTATACCCTAACATTACTTCCTATTCTGAAAAATATTTCCCAATTGTCCTAGCTCATGTTTATCTTGTCATCTACTGGGTATTTTATAACTAATATGACAAGCAAATGTTATTATGCTGATACATACAGCATGCTTCATCATTTTTATCCATAAATCTTGTTAACTCTACCTCTAGTTATCTTGCAATACTTTAATGATCTCAAGTAATTGCACTAGTATGAAATCATGGAAACAGCAGAAGGCGGGGCCAAGTGAGAGGAAGTAGGTCAGTGATGGCATTTCCTTAAATGGTATGCTGAGATCACTCCCTTCTCTCTATCTCTCTCCCAGGTACCTTCCTTCCTTTTTTAAAACCATAGTGTGAACAGTTTTGTTCTATGAAACTCTTTGGTGTTGTGAAGATTTGAGTAATAACTGTTCCCTACAAACTTGGGCATTTGAAAACTTGATCCCTAGTTGGTAGTACTGTTTGGAGAGCTTGTGGGGATGTGCAGCTTTAATGGGTGGGGAGAATATGCCACTTTGAGAATTTCAAGACTTGACCCACTTCTGGTTTACTCTCTGTTTAGTGTTCCTAGCTTCCTGATCCTGCCATCCTTGCCTGCCACTTGCTGCCATGACTTTCTGGCATAACGCACTTTTAGTCCTCTGGCACTGTAAGGCCAAATATGCTCTTTCTTCTATAAGTTGCCATAGTCATGCTGTTTTATGAAAGCTACAGAAAAATAACAAATACATCTGACAGAATGTTGAGCCTCACCACAATGTACAAAAACAACCAAGACAAATGACCATAGACAGAAACCTTTGAAATGCTAAGTCAAAAGTAATCTTCCATTCTTTCTGAAACTAGAGAAAAAAATCATCCTGAATTAGGCAACACAAACCCAGACAGACAAATGTGGTCTGCATTTGCTTGTATGCAGATATTAGGATTAACTAAATGATAACCAAGTTACAGTCCATAGAACAAGAGAGGCTGTATATAAAGGAAGGTACTAGGGGGAAAATATGAATCTCCCTAAGAGTGGGAAATAAAATATATTTTATCAGTAGACTTGGGGTAGGAAAGACTGAACCAGGAGGAACAGATGGGGAAGTGGAGGAAATGTGGGGAAAGGCAGCTAGAACTGAGAGGCAATTGAGTAGTAGTATGGAAACCTAGTACTGTGGAAACTTCCTGAAATATTTTAAGGCAATCCTAATGAAATCTCCAAATAATGGTGTTCCAACTGGCCATCTCTTGTCACCAAATCAAGCTTCCAGTAATTGGACTTGGTTACATCAATTTGGATTGTTGGACAAAAGGGTCCCACGGAAATTCCCAAACCCAGGATGTTGCCATAACAACAACTTGTTCTTCAAATATTGGCATCAAGGTTCCATTGCTGAAATCAATGCCCACAAATTTCATTAAACATGGATAGGTCAAGCTGGTTCCTACATAGAACCTTCATTCCTAACTTCTAGTTTGTGTGGGAAGGTACTCTGCAGTATTCCAAAACAGAAACATAAAAGTCAGCCCACCCACAAAAACTTTGATTTATTCTTCCCTGTCTGAAAACTATGCTAGGGCAATAGTAACACAAAGCTCATGGGAATAGCCAAATAATGTCTGATTTGGCTTCAGGCCAACTCCATAAAATGCAACCCATACCAGACACTGCCTGGGTGCCCAAAAACCAGATTCTAGATAGCCCAGAGTCCTAAGATAAAACCAAATACTACTGGTCTTAAAAAGCAAAGTAATGATAAAATGACTCCTAAAGATACTCTACTCATGGATTGATGCCTTATTCAGGCATTATCAAAGAGGTTTTCTCCAGCAGCAGATGCTAACACATACAAAGACCCACAGTAGACAATATATACAGAGAGAGAGAGAGAGAGAGAGAGAGAGAGAGAGAGAGAGAGAGAGAGAGAGAATCCTGAAACACTCAGCTTTAAATGGGATGTCTTCATCAAATTCTTCCCCCTCAGAGCTCAGGGAATTCCATGGAAGAGGAAGCAGAAAGAGTGTAAAAGACAGGGTATGTCTAATACCAGGAGAACAAGCCACTGCACATCAGCATGAACAAAGCTCCTCTGAACTCAGGGATTGAAGCAGCAGGCACAGGGCCTGCAAGGGTCTGAAGGAAGTCCTCTGTGTATACATCATGGCGTTCAGTTTAGTATTTTGATAGGACTCCTATGTGTGTGAACAAGTAAGTCTCTGATTCTTGGGCCTACTCTTGGGCTCCTTTCCTTCTGTTGGGTTGCCTTGTTCAACTTTGATGAGGTGTTTTAAATTTCTCTCATTATATTTTAGTATAATTTAGTTGTTATCTCTTAGAGGCTTGTTTTTGTATAATGAGAGACAAAAGGGAATTTATGTATATGAGAGGGAAGATGGGAAGGACTAGGAACAGTAGAGGGAGGAGAACCTGTGATCGGGATAAGCTACACGAGAAAAGAATCTGTTTTCAATAAAAAGAAAAAACTATCACAAACAAATATTTCTAAATAAATAAAAAACACAATTGTGGAGAAAGCCTTCCTTCAACTTGATTTATGTCAGGTATTTTATCATAATAACAGAAACCTAAGAAATTCTCTTTGAGACAAATTACCACCTGTATGGCTTTCTATTCTGCTAACAACATGCTGCACATATAATTAGAGTATTTCACAATCCTGATAGAATTGATTTTCTAGTTGCTATATCATAGTTATTCTTGACGTTTTGTAAACTGATGCTAGGTGAACAGTTTGAACACTGTTATAGTTGCAAGGTTTTTCTTCAGTTGGGTCCAATGCGCATAGGACCAGTGAGATTTTGTAATTCACAAATGATGTCATAAAATATTCATAAAATTCAGAAAAGGTACTCTTTTGCTTTAAATTTTACCAATAAGTGTTGCTTAAGTTGACAATAATTTTGAGGAAATTTACTTTAATTTACTAAACAGAGTTACTGTATAATATACACAGTCTCTGTACAATATTTCACAGTACAGACAACAGTGATTCAGGAAGCTGTTTCATGTAATATTTTTAGTGGTGACATGATTTAATAAAGTAGAATTTATAGCAAACCTACAGTCTTTTTAAAATTTATTTATTTATTTACATTCCAAATGCTGCCTCCCTCCCGGTCCCCCCTCACAGAGTTCCTGCCCCATCCCCTTTCCCTTTGCCTCTTAGAGGAACACCCTGCCCTGTAATCTTCCCACCTTCCTGCATCAAGTCTCTGCAGGATTAGGTGCATCCTCTCCCACTGAAGCCAGACAAAACAGACCTCTGATACATATATGCCAGGTGCCTTGGACCAGCATGTTTATGCTCTTTGGTTGGTGGTTTAGTCTCTTGGAGCTCCCAGGCATTAAGGTTAGTTGAGACTGTTGGTCTTCCTACGGGATTGCCATCCCCTTCAGTTCCTTCATCTTTCCCCTAACACTCCAATAGGGGTCCCCCACCTCAGTCCAGTAGTTGGTAGTAAGAACTATCTATCTGCTTCTATCTCAGTCAGCTGCTGGGCAGGCTATCTCAAAGTACAGCCTTGCTAGGCTCCTGTCTGTAAGCACAACATAGCATCACTAATTGTGACAGGGATTGGAGCCTGGGATGGGTCTCTAAATCAGCCATTCCTTCAGTCTCTGCTCTATCTTTGTCTTTGCATTTCTTTGAGAAATAACTCAAGAGTTTTGCCACATTGTGTTTATAGGAATTCTTGATTTCTTTGTGTATATTTAGATCAAAATATAACCAGTCTTAACATTTGTAACATGTTTCCAGTATAAATAGCTTTTTTTCTCCTTTAGTTAAAAATAGATTCTTTTCTCATACTATCTCATAATATCCTTATTACACTTTCCTTTTCCTCTATACCTACAAGTTCCTTACCACCTCCTCTCCCATCTGGATCCATTCCCTTTTTATCTTTTGTTAGAAAATAACAGGCTTCTAAGAGATAACAACTAAATATGACAAAATGTACTCAGATGAAGCAAAAACTAGCATATCAAAGTTGGACATGGAGATCCAAAAGGAGGGAAGAGTTCCAAGAGAAGGCACAAGTGTAAGAGATCCACTCATTCACACAGTCTGGAATCCCATAGTAATACTAAATTAGAATCATAATATATGCACAGTGGACCTGGTGCAGACCCATTCCGGCCCTGTGCTTGCTGCTTCAGTCTCTGTGACTGACCTTTGATATGAGCTTTGCTCAGTCACTTTAGAGGAATATATTCTCCTGATGTCCTCCATCCCCTCTGGCCCTTAGACTCTTTTCACCTTCTCTTCTGCAGAGTTTCCTGAATGCTGAAGTGAGATATTTGATGGAGACATCCATATTAAGTGGTGGTTCAAAGTCTCTCTCAGTGTAATGCCTGGCTGTGGCTCTCTGTATGTGTTCCCATCTGCTGCAGGAGGAAGCCTCTCTGATGATGGTTGCATGAGACAATGACCCATGAGTATAGCAGAATATCATTAGGGTTCATTTTATTGTCTCATTTTTGTGGTTTTGTTTATGAAAGATCCTACCACATTCTTTACATCTACATTCTGGCATGAATTAGTTCAAAGTCAGTGCCTGGTGTACCTTTCTATCTCTCATATGGATTCTTTATTTCTGATTAAGTTTCAAGGAAGTGTCAGATCCTTTGGAAAATCCTTTCAGTTTGTAAGATTTCCCTCCAACATAAATATTTTTTACTTTTTTCTATATTTTTATTAACTTATGCTTTCAAAAGTATCATGTGACTCTATATGTAGGCCACTGTAGCCTGAAAGTCACTATGTCAGCCAAGCTGGCCTCAAACTCATGATAACACCCCACCTTCTATTTCCCAAAGTATTGGGATTTCAAGTTGTCTTGAGTATGAATAGTTTAATGTTGAGGAAGAGGTGAACACAAAGGCTTTGCCCTATTTTTTGCTGTTAATTTATTTTTTCAAGCTTAAATTCTTCAGTGTTAAGCAAGGATTGAATAATTATTAAAAGCATTTCCACAGTCTCAACATTTGAATTTGACTCTCCAGTATGAAAATTTTAGTATTGAGTTAGAATCAAACAATGCTTTAAAAATTATTTGACACATTTTTATATCCATGCAATTTTATTCCATTGCATTATCTGATACTCATAAGCATTTCAAGAGAAACACAAAGTTTGCAACATCAGTAGGATTTTTAACCTAGAACAAATTGAAATTTATAAGATTTGAAGGATGGTTAAAAGCTTTGCCACATTCTTTATTTTGTAAAGATTCTCAGATGTATTTTGTTTGTTTTTGATGATGGTGTTTCTTTGTTTCCTTTTGCAACAAATTCTCTCTGTAAAGTAGGGTGATCTACATTTCTTGAGACCAGCTGACTTCACATTCATGGTCATTTTCCTGCTGTATCCTCTCAAGTGTTGGAAATACAAGAATGAGCTATTATGCCTGCCTTAACTGCTTTCTGCTTTGTAACTGCTAAATAGCTTCCAAATTCTTGGTTACAGATATTGCACTTGTAGTTTTATTTCCAGGTGATGAGTTTTCCAACATTACTAACATTTGTACAGTATAGTTTATCCTTATCAGTTTGTGGAATGGTAGGTTATTCCCTGATGTGCTGGAACTCTGTGGGATGTATTGATAAAATATAGCTGGATGTTAGGATATTGGCTCTTGGCACTTCACGTTCAAAACTATTTAATCTTTACTTCAGAGATGTGAAACAGATGTGGCATAAAGAAAGCAAGTCCCATGGTATAATTGTAATTCTATAACTCTCCAACAAAACATCCCTATAGAAATCCTCCTGGCTAGAGCCTTGGCAACCATATTCTTCTATAAGGGCATCATTGGCCACATCTTAGGTGACAAAAGCTCCACTGCTCATATCAAGGTTGTACTGGTGTTCTGCCTAATAATGCCTCAGTACTGGTATGTCACAGAATGACAAAGACTGTGGAGGGTGGATTCTGAAGAGAAATTGAACAATTCCTTGACTTATTACATTAAACATCCAAGACAAACAAAACAGTGACCATTTCATTAAGTGGAAAAAAGACAGCTGATGAAAAGAATATTTATTATTTCTAATGTTTATATACAATTCAGCAATTTATGAAGACTTTCTTCATTAGATGACATTTACACAGTACAATGCAATGTAAACATATTTAATTATACAAATTGGAATTGGATATTCTTATTTATGTATTGAGAAAGGGAATCCTAGGTTGAAGTCAGTTTGAAAACATCTTAAAGAACTAAATTAATGTCACATTGCCCAGTAGTTATAATTAGAAAAGAATTTTGTGTACATGAGTTAAAGTTAGCAGTAGATATTCAGGTATGTTGATTAAAGCATTAATTTCATTAAGAAAAAATCACAAAATAGGTCTTTCATAGAAAGAATTGATAATTAAAATCTTTAAAATTTTTGAAAGAGATAATAAACATGAAGGTGGCTGGGTAGGTATGTGGGGAATCTGGGAGGGCTTGGGAGAAAGAAAATATCAAAGTACATTGTATAAAAACTTTAAAAACTAATCTTTTAATGTAGAATGTAAAAAATCAAAAGCATAAAAAAATCTTATAAGGTCTAGAGAATAGTTAGAGTTGGCACAGCCAAGAAAATCTTGGAACTGAAATTATCTACAAAAATGAAATTGAACATTTATATGTATATATATATGTATATATACATATATGAATATATACATATATGTATATATGTGTGTATATATATATATAGCATGCTACTTAACTTTAAACCATACTAAATAATATGATATTTGTATGTTTACATGAAAAACAAAGACAAAGAAGCAAACAAAAATTAGAGCTAGACCAATGTCAGCCTACTGAATACCCTCATGGAAATGGAAGGGATGAGGAGGGGTGTTAGCACCAGACTGCCATCCTTGTGCTCAGAGGATAATGCAAGGGAGAAGAGACAATGACAAAAAGTGGACTCTCATCCTTTCACTAAGGATATCAACAGTTTACTCATGTCTCCAATCAATACACTACCTGTGTATATCATCCGTCTCATCAGAAATATATCAAATATATCAGGAGGGCTAGTAAGATGGTGAGCAGGTAAAGGACCTGGGCATCAAGACTGAAAACCTGTGTTGGATCCCGGCTCCCACATGGTCAAAGGAGATAGCCAATCTCTGCAAGCGTCCCTTTGACCTCCATATGTGCTGTGGCATTTGAGTGAGAGCACAACACACATGAACACACAAACATATGCACACACAAATAAATGGATGAAATTTTAAGATATTAAGTCCATGGAAACTTGAGAAGCACATTGTTTAGACTACAAAATTGGACGTCTTGAGTTAAGTGGGAATCCAACAAAATATCAGAGAAAAAATGATAATAAGAAAACCATTGATAATAGTAATATGTGCAATAGAAGAAGGGTGTTTGTTAAAGCCATAAGGTATGTATAAAAGAAAAAAAAGTATAAACCATCATTTAAGGATGATTACATTGAAAATTAATAAAAATAGACTTGTGTTGTTTAAGGTTTTTGTTTGTTTTATTTGTTTTTGTTTTGTTTCCTTGATATTTGACATGAGCTAAGGTCATCTGGAACTTCTATTTAAATAGCCTATAAAAAAATCAATGGTGTAATTTCTTGATTAATGATAGTTGTTGGAGGACCCAACTCACTGTGGGCAGTACCACCTCTAGGAATATGGTCCTGGATTGTATAAGAAAGCAAAATGAACAAGCTATGGCTAGCACTCCAGAAAACAGCAGTCCTCTGCTATTGCCTCTGCTCTTGTATCTAAATTCCTACTTGGGTTCCCCTACCAAGAGACTATAACCTATAGACCAAATAAATCCTTTCTTTCCCAAGTTGCTTTTGGTCACGGTGCTTAGCATAGCAACAGAAAGAAAACTTCATGAGAAACTTATGAATTAATATTGGTTCAGTTTACTATAAAAACAAGTAACAATAAATATTTAAGTCAGGCTATTTACAAAATGCTATCAGTGTACTCCAAAATACACAATTGAAATGCTTTCATATCCTTGTTTAACATGATACTAGTTAGCTTAGTCAAGTTGTAGAATCAGCCTAGATGTATGTCAGCTGATGAATGTATATGTATAAACATGTATATATATACATATACATATATATATGTATATATATGTATATATATGTATATGTATATATATGTATATATATATATATATATATATATATAGAGAGAGAGAGAGAGAGAGAGAGAGAGAGGATTTTCATGCAAACATAAAATGTGAAATTGTGTCGTTTGAAGAAAAACGCAATGTAATGTCATCTTGCAGAAAATTAGCCAGATTCAGAATCACAAATATCACGCATTTTTCTTTCATGTATGTAACCTATATGAAATGAAAATAAATTCATTTTTTTAAAAAAAACACAAGGATTGTTAAATAAGAGGAAATAGAATTGGGAATCAAAACCGGGTGGGGGTAAAAGGAGTGATTGTAATCTAAATATGTTATACACATAAATGAAAATGTCAAGGTGGCATTACTTTATGCACTTAATATATACCAACAATAAGAGAAAATTAACAGGTATAAGCAGCTAGTTGACTGTGTGCATCCATTAGCCAACAGTTCTCCAAGATGGTCATAAATAGAAGAACTCCTAATGGAGGGTTGCTAGGTTTTGAGCACACATAGACTTCATCTTTCATAAATGAATTGTGATGTTTGATGTGAAGTTCATTCTTAGGTCCGTCTCTCTGGATTTAAAGGAAAACAAAGTTATTTTGTAAGCTCATAGTAACAATAATTTTTACATCGGCCCTTTTCTATAGACTCTGTTCCTAGACAAAATATGCCTAAATATAACATGCTTTCTACTCAAAAAAAATTATTTATTGGCAACACAGGAAGATCAGACAGAGAAACTGGATCGTCTTCACCCTCACGCACAGATTTTTAAACACACATCTCTTTGTAACTCCAGATGTGGCTATCATTCACTCTATTAACTGAAAAGAGAACCCAGCATCAAATGGTGAAGAAAGGCTCAGACAGAATTCGATCGATAGAGCTTGAAGAAAAGGACAAATCTCAGCCAGGATTCCAAAACTTTTAAGAAAGACAAACTTAGCTAAATCAGAGTTACTGACCTACCTTTTACCTAAATTACAGTTTCTATGGCTACTCAGGAGGTAGACTTTCATGAGACTGCCACAAAATGAAAAGTCTGAAAGGCTAAAGTAAACGGAAAGGCCAGCTTTATTTGCTTCAAATGACATGTACCACATCTTTGCTGTTCTTTCCAGACCACTCATGTTGCTACAATGCTAACAGCTCTGACCATGGAAACCTCACTTAAGAAATTAGAGTTAAAAGGATTTGCCTTTCCATTTGCTTAATAAAGGGTCTAAAAGCAAACACAAAATGTGTACCTAAAATATATGCTAGGCTACAATACTAATATTTGAAAATGGTGGGTTTTTTTTTTTTTTTTTTTTTTTTTTTTTTTTTTTTGCTGTGCTGTTACTTAAAAGGAGATAATAAAATACGAATTCCATCAAGAACATTCAAGCAAGGATAATGGATCAATTTCAACATGCCTAACTGGAAGAAAACTAGAAGGCACCTTTATAATCAATGATCCAGTAAGGTTTAAGGACAAGATTTCCCTTCCAGTGTGGTATTAGAAAAGTTATAGTCTTCCTAAAATGTTATTTATATTTTCCTCTATGTTTGCAATAAGTAAATTTCTTTTTGAATTATTTATCAGTAGAAGAAAAGGTAAACCCAGACAGAATATTGATGCTTAAATAATGGTGAAAGAAAATGAATAACAAGCAATGCCTTTATAAGAATACAAAGAGGTTCACAGGAAACTGAATTCTTAAAAACACAATGAGTATTAGTCAGGATGTGTTCAAAGATGTGATCTCACCAAAATTAGTTTTTCCCCAGTCAAAGCAAATAATTTCTTTTGAAAACTGCTGTAAAAACAAACAAAAGCACCTTATCTTCAAGAGAACAAGTAACATTATCTACTTAGCTTAGCTTTTGAAAAGCCACAAGTTCAGTCTATGAAAGAAAACGCCACTTTACCATATCCATGATCCCAAAATTTTTTTAACAAATTCGGTGGTATAGAAAGGATTTGTAAAAACACAGAAGAATATGGGAGAGAATGTTTAAGGACATTTCTGTATTTGGGTATGTGGGAGGGTTTTTCTTAGCATTTTAGAAAATGTAAACATATAGCTAGATTTATTAGATTTTTATAAGCACATTTTATATTATTAATTCTGTGGTAACTAAACAGGGATAAAAATTATCACTACTCTATACACAACTCAGTGCTTCTAATCAAACTAGTCCACTGTCTGAAAAAAAAGGGAGATGACAAATGTGAGGCTTAAGAAAGATAAGTATCTAACAAGATATGTCATAATCCTAGGAGAAAATGTACAATTACTCTGCTAACTGAACAGAGCAATAGAAGAAGTCCTAACAGAGTGCTACTATACCCATCGATCAGTGTCTTTCTCAGCCCTCATTAAAGAAGCTTCTTGAAAAAGATAAGAATTAAAAGAGACCCACAAATAGACAATGTTCAGAGAATGCAAGATTTTGAAGCACTCAGTTCTCAATGGAATGTCTTCATCAAAACCCTCCTCTCAAGGCTCAGTGATCTATGAGGAAGAGGACTCAAAAAGATTCCAGGAGCCAGAAATGATTGATGACTCCAAGGAAACAGTTTCTTCAGACAAAATAGCACAGATGCACATATGATTCACAGAGACTGTGGCATCATGCACAAGACCTGTATAGGTTCACCCTGCTGCCTGTGCCCTGGACTACTCACTGCCTGACCCTACCTGCCCTTGGGGATTGGAGGTGAGGTCACACAGATTCAACAACACAGATTCCTGGAGCAGATGAGTAATGTTTCAGCAAGCTCATCTGAGCACTGCTGCAAGCTTCTTTAATACCCTCCACCTGTGCTCCCATTGATCCCAAGAAAGCATCTCTTCTAAACAGCGGTGTGCAATTGGCTGACATTGTCTGCACCAACAATCCTTGGTGTCTCAGGCAGTCCTCAATTAGGTCCTCAGACAGGAGATGTTTTTGCTGCTGTGCAGGGCTCCCAGAATTTACATAAAGGCAGCCCTGCTGTTCCTGCTACATCACCCCTTCGAATAAATAAATAATTAAACTCTCAGAAAACAAAAGTGAAAAAGTATCAGGTCTAATATGAGGGCTCCACAATTAAGAGTACTTGCTTGAAACTGAGAGAACGCTCAACAAATGTCTGGCCCAACTTGAGACCCACCTATGGAAAAGAATCAATCCCTGACAGTATTAATGATACTCTGATAGGCTTGCATAACTGTCTTCTAAGTGGTCCCACCCAACAGCTGACTGAAACAGATGCAGAGAACCACAGACAAATATTAGAACCAACTTCTTATGTAAGAATTAAGAAAAGGATTGAGGAACCTGAGTGAATAGGGACTCCACAAAGACCAACAAAGTCAAGTAACCTGGCCCTTGGGAGCTAACCAGAGGCTGAATCACCAACCAAAAAGAATACAAAGGCTGGACCTAGCCTCCCCCCCACCACACACACACACACATGTAGCCAATGTACAGCTTGATCTTCATGCAGATCCCCCCAAAACTGGAGGGGAGCTGTTCCCGAGCCTGTTGCTTGCCTGCCTGTGGATCCTGTTCATCAAACTGGGTTGACTTGTCTGACATCAGTGGGAGAGGATGTGCCTAGTCCTGCAGTGATTTGAGGTGCCACCATGGGTTGGGAATTGGTGGGGGGAAGACCCTCCCCTTTGTCAGATGTAAAGCAAGAGGGGGTGGGACCGTGTGAGGGGGACAGAGAGTTGAGGGGAAGCTGAGATCAGGATGTAACAAACATCAATAAACAAACAAATAAATGAATCTTGATCTTAGCATCACATGGTAACTCCTGCCCCAGGCCCTTTTCTCCAAGGCCTTTTTCTGGTCTCTGTGGCATACACATGGTCCAATTACACATATAACAGCAAACCATCCATCCATACACATAAAAGTAAAATAAATAATTTATTAGAATGAAAGCGAAAATAAAGTGCCTATAAACACAGTAGTACTAATGAGGCTTAAAGGGTGGAAATTGAGTAGGTGCTGTCTCTGTCTCTTTGCCTGCTCTTGAGTCCCTTTTCCTCCTACGTGGTTGCCTTGTCCAGTCTCGATATTCTGTCAAGAATGCCTCCCTTACTTTTCATGAAATATGCAGTATGCAAAGCCATGCACGTCTGTCTTAGATTGGTAAGGCGCTGTGCAGAATTTTACCCATCCTTGGCTTGCCACTCTGTTAATTTAATAACTCTGTCTTACTGTAACTTGTTATGCCATGTTTGGTTACTATCCCTGGGACGACTGCTCTTTTCTGAAGGTAAACAGTAGAGAGGAGTAGACTGGTGGCAGGGGAGAAAGAAGTGAAGGGAGCGGAAACTGTGGATGGGATATAATCTATGAGAGAAAGGGAGAGAAGACATCCTTAACTACAGGAAGAAGAAGTAAAAAGTAAGGACTTAAGTAAGGAATTAAAAAGAAAGAAAACAGAAAATTAAGTGGGCAGGAAGGTAAATGTGGTATGCAGACGTTTTTATGGCCTCTATGTTTATTTCTTCCTCGTATCATGTCCTTATATAATGAGTTCTTGAAGGTACCTCTAACCAATGGAAATGTTTATTTATTTTGGACAAAGATATTTCTATGCTTGTGAACTATGCAGTTATATGCCTCTCATACAAACCCCTTAGTTTGCACAGGTTTAAGGAGGCCATCATTTGGAACATGTCCACATAACAAGAAATTGAAAGTAGACTGTAGCAATCAGACTCTGAGATACTGACACTCATAACTTCAAGAAACACAGGAAGATAGAATCCTGCCAGTAACCTCTATGCTAGCCTTTTCTGAGAGAAGCTTACACTGACATGTTTGTGAGAAGACTAAGTTCCAGAAAGTATAAAACAAACAAATAAAACTATTATATAGTAATCAATAACTAATGCAATCTTTAACTCTAGAAAAATGCAAACATCATCAGTAAATTCTTGCTTTTTAACAAATTCATAGTATGATGCCATTATTGGGATATTGTAAAAAGTACATGCTGGTTTTTGGAGACAGTAGCAAATGCCTTCTACATGAACTTTTGCATACTTAGAATTTTGTAAATATTAGGCTACATAATAACTAAGGATCAATAGAAGTTTTCCTTCTCTGATCTAGAGTATCTTCATCTAGAAAATAAAATCATTAAATGTTAAACGTTATCTAAGTATCCCAACAGCTCACACATGCTTTAATTTTATTATACTTTTACTGAGTTTCAGCCATTCCCACCATATGAACAGGCATGCAACTTAATGTTTCTTCCCATATAAAGCATTAACCATGTAACATGCTCTTAATACATATGCTATTGTCAGCTAGACAGATGAATGATAAATAGAGATAGATAGATAGATAGATAGATAGATAGATGATAGATTTCCATCTTTGTGCTTTTGATTTTGATAGACATATAGAACTAACTTTAATTTGCAATGAAATCACTAACTTTGGTAACACAAGTATCAAGTAATTGCAAGTATCACTTATGAAAACTCAGAATTAATGTATTAACTTTCTCAAATCTTTATTTTTATCATACAAATAATTTAACCATACTCCAGAATATAGAGCACATAGGACAAATGTATAATACAGTGTATTTTTAGCTGCATAAAATTTCACCTTTGAAAACTGAAATTCTTCGTGGGGCTGGAAAGAAGTTGCCAGCACTGGCTGCTCTTCCAGAGAGAGGATTCTGGTTCATATCCCAGCTCCCACATGGCAGCTAACAACTGTCAATAAGTCCAGCTTTCAGGAGATCTGATGCTTTCTTCTGGTTTCTGAAGGCCCTGCATTCACATGATGCACAAATATACATGCAGGCAAAAGAAACAATCATTTAAATCAAAAATAAATAATTGTAAAAGAACTAAAACAGAAAGCCTCTAAAGTAAATTATTTCTAATTCATGATGAGTTGCTTTATGAGGAGATAACATTCTTATCACTGGTATTTAGTAAAGACTGAATGACTGGGACTTACAGTGTAGCTCAGCAGTAAAGCACATCCCTGAGGCACTAGGATCAATCTCTCACTGTGATATAAAAAGAATTAGTAAACAATGGAAGAGAGAGAAGGAGGGAGGAAGAAAGAGAAGGTAAGGGAAATGAAAACAAAGTGACTCCTATAAAGTAATACAAAGCTGGTGCATGTATCATATAGAATAATGATAATACATGCAAGGGTTTTATGATGTTTTCAAATGAACCTTCTGTGATGCTATTTCCTAAGAGTGTACTAACTAAGATTATCTTATTTTTCCAGGTATCTGTATCAGCTAACTAAGAAATGGACCTTTGTAGGCATATACTTAGTAATTATAGAAGGAACACAGTTCATATGAAATTATAATGGTAACTTTACCAAAGAATATTATATTTAGATAAGTTTTCAATATGATCTTACTTTGGAGGAATTGTCTCATTGATAATGGTGATCACACTCTTAAATTTAATTAGAGAGTTAGAGGATCTGAGGAAATGACACAATTATTAGTTTGGATATTAATGATCATTGCAAACTGATACACAGAAATTAGAGATTTAACAAATAATATGAATATATAGTGTAAGAAGCAAATAATGAGTGTTGTGAAGATACTGCAGTCAGAAAAGCTTTTGGACGAGAAAACCTTAAAATTAAAAATGATCTCAAAGATCCAAGGCAGAAATATGATTTTAATTTGCTTAAGAGGTAATATAACCAACTGAATTTTGTCTAGTTTGAAAGATAATGAACTGTATAGTAGACTACTTAGAGAAAAGACTAGAAAATCAGAAGAGTCAGCCAAACATGAGCAATAGCAACCCAATCATTTTCTAGGATGGGGAGTTTCTATAGCATCCTTCCTTCATGTAGACCAAATATGCATGTGTGTGTGTGTGTGTGTGTGTGTGTGTGTGTGTGTGTGTGTGTGTGTGCAGGCTTGTGTGTGTGTGTGTGTGTGTGTGTGTGTGTGTAACGGTATACAGATTGAGCAGGTTATATTGCTATATACAAATATATATACAATAACAATTAGTGATTAAAGAGGCCATGATTTTGAAGGAGAGGCATGAGGGGTATATGGGAGAGGAGGGTTTGGAGGTAGAGAAGGGAGTGTGTGTGTGTGTGTATGTGTGTGTGTGTGTGTGTGTGTGTGTGTGTGTGTGTGTGTGTGATAATTGGTGTGCTTTTCCCTGGAGAGAAAAATTCTCCAGCTAGCAGAATTCCTTAGTTACCTGTTGTTCTCTTTGTGTAAGGTTGAGATCTCAGGAGCTTTTATTCTATCCAAATTGACATTGGAATGCCTATTGGTGTCATTGTTGTTCAACTCATGTTTTGGTAGTCAGGTTGGTGAGACTTTATGAATGAAGCTTCTTTATATTTCTAGGAGACAGATTCTCACAGCAAATGTCATGTTCCTCTGTTTCTGACAGTCTTTTTGTCCCGTCTAGGAAAGAATCCCTAAGCTTTACATGCAGGAGTGTTTTGTAGATCTATCCATTGGGACTAGGCTCCACAACTCTGCAGCTTTGCATTGGCTGTGGTTCTCTGTAGCATTCTCTGTTGTGATTAGAAATTTCTTTGATGAGGGGTGAAGACTACACTTATCTGGGTATAATGCTAAATGTTTATAGATTGCTCCCTCTCCCTCTCCCTCTCCCTCTCCCTCTCCCTCTCCCTCTCCCTCTCCCTCTCCCTCTCCCTCTCCCTCTCCCTCTCCCTCTCCCTCTCCCTCTCCCTCTCCCTCTCCCTCTCCCTCTCCCTCTCCCTCTCCCTCTCCCTCTCCCTCTCCCTCTCCCTCTCCCTCTCCCTCTCCCTCTCCCTCTCCCTCTCCCTCTCCCTCTCCCTCTCCCTCTCCCTCTCCCTCTCCCTCTCCCTCTCCCTCTCCCTCTCCCTCTCCCTCTCCCTCTCCCTCTCCCTCTCCCTCTCCCTCTCCCTCTCCCTCTCCCTCTCCCTCTCTGTCTCCGTCTCCCTCTCCCTCCCTACACCCTTTCTTTCATTAGAATACAAACACGTAGTTGTTAAATGTTTTTCTTTTTTACTATTAATAGTTGTTTTAGTTCTTATTTTGTTTTGTTCTCTTGTTTGATTTTTGTCTTTGCTTCATGAATGATAATATAAGCTCTACCTCCATACCACCTGCATCAAAAGAAAAACTGCCCTTCATGTGCTGAGTCAAATTTCTGACGGCCAAATTGTGGACTATGATGAATTTATCATTGGGAAGAGGCACTAAGTGAGACCTTTCATTATTTACCAAGACTCTTGGTTTTGAAGAAGGAAGTGATAGTAATTTCATTGATAAGGACTGTATTATTCATAATACCCCAACATGCACTCTGATGTAGAATGTGCCCAAGACTTAAAATGAGCTCACTTCTCAGTTTTTCAATATGGGAAATAATAGCATTTTAACATATGCATTTCTGGATTTAATCACAGATTCCATAATCAGTGCTCTATAAAACTTCCCTTGGAATTGAACAATAAAGAGATTGATTATTTTACTAAGTCAGAATTGGTTTGAAAAGAAAATTTAAGGAAAAGAAAAGCAACCTCTTTTGAAACTATAATTGTCACCATATTTTATTTATCTCTTCATTCTAATAATTGCTAATTACTATAGGAGAGTAAATCTGAGGGAAACAACAGACCAATGAGCAAATAACAGTGTCTTCTTGACTGATAGCTATCAGATGGGGAATAGTGGATTCAATTTCCCGATTCCCAAGAAACAAAGACAATTTTCTCTAGTAATCAAAATGACAAATATTTTCAGCAGGTAGAACTGTGATGAAAGTGCTATATTATACATGTCTATTGTAGGTTTGTGCAGTACAATAATATCTAATGCGTTTGCAACTGAGTTCTGCAGCAAGCCAAATTATCTATTACAGAGCTGAGAGAGAATAGAACATAAATTGTAAAATTAGTACGTGCATTAAGTCATAAATTTCACTCAAAGGACAACTTGTCACTCCCCTGCTAATAGCCCATGTCCATAAATATCTAAAACCATTGACTGTACAGTTTACCAATTAATGTCTAGATACGAATGAAGAAAAAGATACTTATCCAGGAAGTGACACACTGTACAAAGTGACAGAACAGGAGAAGACAGACTACAGAAGTGGCAGACATAACCACCATTCATCCCTCACAAAGAGGAACAGTAGTCTAACTTAAGTTACTTATTACTGAAGTGAATATGTATGTACATTTAATGAAGTCCAGGGGGCATAACTATGCTTCAACATCATGTACGCTTGATCCCATAATTACAGCTACAATCCTTAGGAAATGGAAATTAAATTTTAAGAATATATTATTTTTGAGATGACAGTAAAGGGAGTTAAATACTGTAAAATATTTGCTAAAGTGTTTAGAAAAATAAAGAAATATGCACAATATAGAAGGTAAGATTAAAGATCTAGAGACTTTCTTCTTTAAATTTTTTATTGGATATTTTATTTACATTTCACATTTTAAAAAAATTCTGAGACTTTATAAATGACTCCCTATACTGCAAATAGAGCAAAGACTGATGGCAATCCAGAATGTTTAGACACGTGGCTTTGAATTGAAGCAAAATGTTATATTTACCTATATATAAATATATATGGAAGTATGCTATTTTCTACAAGTTATCCAATAGGAGTTCATAGACCTTTTCAGAGCTAAGGTGGTAGGAGATGCTTGCTTTGCTTTCTGCTTTGTTTACTTGCCTTCCAAGTAAATGTTTTTTTTTAAATAATCTAATACATTGTAATAACTTTATTAGAAAATCAGTAAAATATACACTAAATATTTTACAGTCTAGTTTGATAAGTTCAGGCATATGTGTATTTGTAACACTTGCAGCACAATACAATAGTAAATATATAACACTTTTTACAGGCTTTGACAATTTTGTACATCTGAATACTAAAATTTTGTTCATTTCTACCTTATAGTTCTATCTTATTCCCACATTGAAACATTTGATTTTTTTCCCAAATACTCTCTTACTTGGATAGCTTTCTCTGGATTTTCGTTTTGTTCATTGAGTTTATTTATAATTGTTTTCATAAGCATGACTAAGGAATTATTTTTGACACATAGGCAAGTTATGAAGAGCTACACCACTGAAAAAATTACACCATCTCTCTCAGTACCCACTAACAAGCCATAACCCCATAGTGGGTGGCAGGGCTTTAAGTCCTTGTCCTGTTCATAATAAAATGATAATTAGCTCAACCTTGTACAGTTCTTCAGGTACCCAGAACCACAAATGAGATCATGCATGCTGTGGTTGTGTTATTTAAGGAAGGTATTGCTTTTCAGCATTTCTTCCAAACCCCTGGCTCTTACATTTCTATGCCCTTTTCTACATGTTCCATGAGCCTTGAGGACGATGACATTGATGTCCCACTTAGAATCAAGAACTACACAGCCACTTATTTTCCACTTTTTGACCAGTTTCGCATCTTTGCACTGAATGCTGCCAGATATTATAAGAATGGTCTCTCATGAGAGCTGAAAGCAGTACTAATCTATAGGCATAAACGTAAGCACTTGGAAGGTAATAATTCCTAACTACATTCTAAAACATATCCTTATACACACAGATAATTATAAGTCTAATTTCTCATCAAAGATTCTTCTCTTTATACCATATGGAGGCCATCACAGAAAACCACACTAGACCCAATGCAAAGATCACGATCCTGGCTCCAATCAATTCTTCAACACAGCTCCTGCACCTAAGTTTTAGTGAACATCAGTGAGGGGGGCAGGAGTAGGATTTTAAGACTCATGGGGCCATTAAGTCAACTATGAGACTGTATACCTTAGACATGGCAGCCTAAACAAGACCTGAGCAATAGCAGAATCATTGGACATGCTAACACGTAAGCAGAAAAATATGGGATCCACCCCTAAGCAAAAAACTACAGGCAACTAATGACTGCTGGATTCCTTTCCCAGGGATGAGGCCCTTAATCGGTTACCCAATACAAAATGGTCAACCATCAAAACATATACACACAAACAACAACAAAAAACACTCAGGATGGTATATTTATATAGTTCTCTATATATGTATATATTCATATATATATATATAAACAATAATAATTGAAGAAAAGAGCAATCAGTTAAGAAAAGGGAAGAAACAATGAAGGCAGCTGGAGAGAGGAGCATGGGAAATGGTAGCGAAAAGGAAGGAAACATATTATATTTTAATTTAAAAAATACTAAATTAAAAAACAATAGGAATATATTTTTTAAAACTCATTGCTATCCTGTACTTTATGGTTAATAGCCACTTATCAGTCAGAACATACCATGTATGCCATTTTGGTCAGTCATGTTTATGAAAACAACTGCATGTTAAGGATTCTTTTTTTCTTTGTCTTGTTTATTCTTCTCTCATATATTACATTTTGACTGTAGTTTTCCCTCCCTCTCCTGCCTTTCCCACAATCTATCCCCCTACCTCCCCTCTCCATCAGATTCTTTACTTGAGACATGAGAGGTTTTCTTCCTATATTTGAGCACATAATTGACTAAAAGAGAATACTTATTCATTTCACATGTCTAGGTGTTGCAATAGAAGTAAAACTGCATGTCATGAAAGCACAAACGTGAAAAATAATGATGTCCACTGAGTTAATAAGAAAACTGCTAATTGAAAAGATAAAGTTTAACATGAAACAAAATCAAAAGTAGTTTTAAAGTCAAAAATAACAGTGATACAAAGCATTCAGATATGTTTTGGGATTGGCTAGTTATCTGGAAGGAGAGAATGGAGATGGGACTGTAGTAGGACTGAGGACATTTAAAATGGCCACTGTAAAGTTACTGAAGATGCAGGCATAATATTCAAGCCGAGTCATGATGAGAATCATATTCATAGTATAAAAAGTCACTGTGTATTTGTAGTAAAGCTAGATTAAAAAAGAGAAAGAAAAGTTACAATTTAACATAAATTTTTAACATAAATGAAGCATCTAGAAGCTAGCAAAGGGAGCTGCTTAGTACACAGTAGACAGAATTTACATCTGGGGCAGGGGGAGCGACTAGACATTTAGAACTACACAGATTTACAGAAGAGGAGATGTACACGCAAGGCAAAGGTCTTGTATAGCAACACTGAAGGATTGGAGAGCGAACAGGAAGACAGCAAAATGATTAATTAAAGAAATAACATTAGAAGAGAATTATGCACATCAATGGAAATCAAAAGAGAAAGGGGGCAGGAACACGTGTGATTGTGTTTATTTACTTTATATAGATGGGGAATATTTGGATGAAAAGCCACAGAGATGAGATCAATGAGAAATTGATACACAGAATCCTGGATTTCACAATTTCTTTTTTAGTTAGGTTTTTCTAGTTATTCTTTAGAAATTCCATAGACTATGTTTTGACCATGTACATTCCTCTGTCCAGACTCCTCCAAGATCTAGCCCATCTCCCTATCCACCCACTCAACTTCAAGTTTTTTGTCTCACTTTAAAAACAAGCATACTGTCTGGTTAGTGTTGGCTGACTACTCCTGAGCATGGGATCTGTCCTCAATGTGGTTGATGTAACTGGTGTCACTCCATTGACGAAAATAAATTATTACTCTCCCACCAACTATTAGTTGCAAATAGTTCCTTGTTTAGGAGCCCATTGGCTAGAGAAGTAGGGCCTCATGCCCACTCCCCTCCTCCATGCTGTACATTTTTTTCTGCCTCCCTCTTTTTAGAACTTCAGGTGAAAGATATTAAAGCTGAGTTGTTAGATCTTTCCCACAAATTTCTTGATGAACAGCTGAGCCTTTCACCTGAAATGTAAAACCTCCCTTTTAATTAATGACATATTCTAACTATTTTTAAAGACCATTTCAATGTCAATCCTCATAATATTGGGACCATAGAACCTCTATGCCCCAAGAGCAGCAGAAATGTCCTCGATATCTAAGGATAGTTTAGGTAAGAAGTCTGAAGAAATGGAGATAGTGCAGAGTACAGGATCCATGTGTCTGGGTTCAAATCCTAGCCTCCTCTACTAACTTCATAACTTTGACAGTTTTTTTCAACTCTGTGAGATTCATCTTCATCTGTGAAAGAATGTCACTATTATACAACTAGCAGTTGTACTGAAAATTCATTTGGTTAATATATGTAAATGGCTCATCCCAGATGGACCATAGGTGCTTAATAAATATAGATTGGTGTCATATTGCTATTTCATTCAATATGTATGATCTGCCTTGTTCAAAGACTTAGTATACCAAGGCTACACAATATACAACACAAAGTTACATAGAAACGTGGTCCATATTTGCTACCTTTACCTATCCTGTGAATCTTCAATTAAGAGAAATAAAATTGTCATAGGATTTACCCCAGTCTTATTCCACTATACACACATACACATACAGAGAGAGAGAGAGAGCAAGAGAGAGAATAAACTTAGCTTTTCCTTTGTTCTTTTCTGCACTACAAGTGATCTAAGCTTCACTCTCTTGCTCACTTTTTGTGACACCTCAACTATTTTAAAGATAATTCAATTCCTAAGTACCTCCTGTAAACATAGACAAGACCAACTAGTAAGTCTTAAGCAAATAAACTTACTGAGGCCACCCACAGAGGTTTGTGTAGCTTGAAACCAACTAATACTTAGCTTCAAACCTCCCCAAAAGCTTTGAAGTTTCTCATCACTGGATGAATTTGACTTCTAAAGAATTTTCAGATAAAAGAGAAAAGAAAAGGAAAGGAAAGGAAAGGAAAAAAGAGAAGAAAAGAAAGACACCATTCCTTGTAGATTATAATCAGTCCCCATCTGCTTGTCAGGCCATGCAAAAGTTCACTATGATGAGACATGGGTCGAAACGATGCCATTGACTACTCAATAACAACGAACATGATTTCTTTCTTTCTTTCTTTCTTTCTTTCTTTCTTTCTTTCTTTCTTTCTCTCTTTCCTTCTAAGATCTAGTGGTTTTAGTGATAAATTTCATAGAGACAAAATGACATTTGCTAATAAAGGATGTGACTTGCCAAAAGAGAATTGTCACAAACTGTAATGTGTCTGTAAACAAACAAACAAAAAAAACTGTGATCAGGCCTTCTATGAGTTTGTTTTATATTCCTATCAAAGGGACAAGATTTGGTATCTAAAACAGTTTTTCTAGCAGAAAGAAGATTTATTTTTCTGATACAGAAGGAGAATTTAATAATGTATAGAAACAAATGCACACTTTGTTAAAGAAACAGTGAGGAGCAAGCACACAGACCTTAGAGTCTAAAAGAGTGGGTTCCTAGTAATTCACTGTGTTTCACAAGTTAAGTTCAGCTCGCAGTGACAGAATTTCCTTTCCATAAAACCAGAGTGTCTGAAAGCATTCAAACTTACAAGTATTTTACAAAAAGCAAATTCAGATTTTCTTGTGCTACCTGGTAGAGTTACAATTAAGAAGTAAAGAAAGAAACTGTTAAGACAATTCTGGTAAGGCAGAGCTATAATTCCAGTACAAATGGGGCTGAAGTATGAGGATTCTGGATTTCAAGACAACCAAAAACACATAGCAAATAAAAACAAAGGGTGTAAAATGGATTTCATTCACTCAAACTTTGTGTTAGTATGTATGGCATTAACTAATTTTGTTATCATTTCATTTAAATAGACTGTGACAGGATAGATATTCCAAAACAATTCTTTCATGAATTCTATAAAGAATAAAAATTTCTAAATAAAAAAATAATTATGCTAACCAAATCATAGTAAATGAAAATATAAAATTAAAGTATTCACATGTAAGATCCTCCTAAGAAAAAATAAGACCATTTCTTCTAAACTCTGGCAAGACACAAGGGTGCCCACTCTCTTCTCCCTTCTTCAAAATAGGCTTCAAAAATCTTAGTTTCAATCAAAAAGAGAAGAGAATGCCATAAAAGGGATTCAAATAGGAAACAAAGAGGTAAAGTTATTCCTAGTTTCAGATGGCATGGTCCTCTACTTAAAAGATCCTAAAGACTTCATGAGAAAGCACTGCAAGCTGAAAAACACCTTTATCAAAATAGCAAGAGAAGGGGCTGGAGAAATGGCTCAGTAGTTAAGAGCACTCAATGCTCTTACAGAGGACCCAGGTTAAAATTTCAGCGTCCACGTGGCCCCTAACAACTAACTGTAACTCCATTTCCAAGGGGATTGGTGCCATCTTATGGCCGCTCTGGGTACTGCACACACGAGGTTTTAAGGACATCAATTCAGGCAAAACACCCATGCACATAAATTTTAAGATGTTAAATCTTTAAAAATATACCGAGTTACAAAATCAGCATACTGAAGTCTGTAGCGGGGCTGTAATGACAGTTCAATGAAACTTGCTGCTCTTCCAGAGAATCCAAATTCAGTTCCTAGCACACACACAAGGGCAACTCAAAACTACCTGTAACCAGGAAACCCAATGCCCTCTTCTCACCTCTATCAACAATCACACATGCCTCATACCACATACACACACACACACACACACATACCATTTAAGTCATATATATGTATATACATACGCATATATAGACATATGTATGCATGTATATAACTATATCACCAAAAGTGAAATCATAGGGGAAAACCCATTCCCAATAGATTGATAAATATCCAAGAGTAAATATAATGTAAGTAGTGAAAGATCTCTTCAACAAAAATTTAAGACAATATAAGGAAAGAAATTAAAGAAGACATTAGAAGGCAGATGTTCATGAATAGACAGAGTATTACAGCAATGGCTATACCTCCACACCCAGTGTACAGATTCAGTACAATCCTCACCAATACTCCAAAGCTAGTCTTCACAGAAATGGGAAGAACAATCCTAAAATGAATAAGGAAGGCAAAAGTCCCTGAATAGTTGAGACAATTGTTACTACAAAGAGCAATGCTAGAGATATCAAAATTCCAAATTTCAAATTATCATGCAGACCCATAGTAAAAAATGTGGCACAGTGGTATCACCAAATAGAGATGTAAACTGATAAACTGAAATCATAATAGTTACCTAATTTTGACAATATTGCCGAAAGCAAACACTGGAAATAATAGCCTCTTTAACAAACGAGTCTGGGAAAACTGACTTCCCACATGTAGAAGAATGAAGCTTGACATATTTCTTGCCCTGCACAAAAAAGAAAAAAAATTCAAAAGTAATTATAGACATGAATTGAAGAGCTGAAACTTTGAAACTCCAAGAAGAAATCTGGAAAGGCACTTCATACAGACTTAAGCACTAATTATCTGAACGTAACTCCAATATCATAGCATGTATCCCTATTGACAAATTTGAATACAGGAAATAACGAAGCTTCCTCACAGGAAAATAAACAATCGCCACTGTAAAGAGATAACCTGCAGAATGAGAAACAAATCCTTGATAGCACACATTAGAAAGAGCATTAATATGCAGGATATATAGAGAAATGTAAATTTTGCATACCAATTATTAAATGGATTAGTTGTAATACAAATGGCCAATAAGTATTTGAAAAGTATTCAGCAACTTTAACCTTGATAAAGCATAATTTAAAACCAGCTGCACATTGTCTCTCCCAAATCAGAATGTCTATCAGAAAAAAAAAAAAAAAAGCAAATGCTAGACAGTATATAAGGACAGAAGACCTCTTATACACTGCAGAGGGAAGTGTAATCTAGCTCAGCAACTATTGAATCATTATGGAAGCTCTCTTAACCGCTGAGCCATGTTTTTAGTCATATTATGAAAGCTTACAGCTTTCACAAAGGATTCAAATCAGTCTTCAGCAGACAGATTGGAAGGTTCACAGCTACCTACAATTCTAACTCCAGTCAATGGATCTTACATCCTCTTCTGGCTTTCTTGAGCACAGATGGCACACCATCACACACCACACACGAATACATGAATAAAAATAAAAACCAATCTTAACCGTATAAAATTGTCAGAAAAAATAAGATTTTTATCATGGAGATCTTTTACATCTTTGCTTAGATTTCCTTATTTATTTCCTGAGTAACTTTATTGTTGGAACATACAAACGTTTCTGATTTTTGCTTGTTGATATTGTATCCTTATGTCTTGCTGTACATAAATGTCAAAGCAAGTATTGTGTGCAATCCAATCTTTAGGGAAATTCATTTGTTAAAGTTCTAATAAATGAACCCAAGAACTTGGCAAACTAGACAGGTACTATAACGTTAAGCTATATTTTCAGTCAACATTATTTTTATTTCTTCTTCACTCTACATCCTGCTCACTGGCCCCTCCCAGTCATCTTCAACAATCCTTCCCCCATCCCCTTCTCCTCTGAGAAAGTGTCCCACCAACCCTTCCACTTCAAGTTTTTGCTAGGCTAGGTGCTTCTTTTCCCACTAAGGCCAGACAAGGCAGCCCAGCTACAAGAACATATCCCACAGACAGGCAACAGCTTTCAGGATAGCACCTGCTCCAGTTGTTCAAGACCCACATGAAGACCAAGCTGCACATCTGCTAAACATGTCCAGGGATACCTAGGTACAACTTGTGTATGCTCTTTGGTTAATGATTCAGTCTCTAAGAGCCCCAAAGATCCAGGTTACTTGGCTCCATCCACTGTTTGGCTGTGGGTCTCTACATCTGTCTGAGTCAGCTGCTGGGCAGAGCCTCTCAGAGGACAGCCATGCTAGGCTCCTGTCTGCAAGCATAATAGGGTATCATTAATAGTGTCAGGGATTGGTGCTTGCCCCTGGGATGGGTCTCAAGTTGGGCTGGTTATTTATAGGTCATTCCCCCAGTCTCTGTTTCATCCCTCGTACCTCTATTTCTTCCAGACAGAATAAATTTTAGGTTGAAAGTTTTGCGGGTGGGTTGGTGTCTGTATAGCTCCACTGGGGTTCCTGTCTGGCTATAGGAGGTAGCCTTTTCAGGTTCCATATCCCCAATGTCACAACTAAGGTTACCCCCATTGATTCTTAGGTGCTTCCTTTATCCCAAATCTCCTTCCTGGAGATGCCCTCCACCCCCCACATCTGTCAGTTGCAAATTTTCATTCATTCTCATGGCCACTGGCCATCTCTCCTGTCCCTCTCCACACCTGATCTGAACCTCCTCAGTCCCCTCCCCATCCTCTTTCCCTCCCAGGTCTCTCCCTTCATCTTCCTCTTATGACTATAAAGTATAATAGTATGCATGTACAGAAATATCAAGGTGTAACCCATAGTTTATAAGACATAGAGATATTAAAAAGCATTTGCTAGCTATTTTTGTGTTTTCCTTGGTATTTTTTCCAATTTTCTTGGCTTTAAAAAGAGTTAAACAGAAATATTTTATAATATAAAAAAAAAAAAACCCAAATGACCACTTAATAGAAAATAGCCTTACCCAGTACAGCAATGGAAAAATCAATGTAACAATAAATTGAAATTCTAAAAGAATTCAAATCTTTATTGTCTGACATTAAGCTATTTTTTTCATTCAAAATTCTCTTTTCTAGAAAAAAAACGTATCAAAGAGAACTTAAAGAAAATCGACCTTTTCTGAAGTAAAATTTAAAGGTTTTATTTCAGGAAGAATAAAAACTGTCCCCAAAGAAAAACTTAAAACACAAAAGAAAACTAACTAGGCCTTTTGTTCTTCCAGATGCCCCTTGTCCTTGAGACTTCAAATGCTTCCCTCAACCAGAAATACAAGAAAACAGTGTCTGTTAGTCTAGTTAGGTGGTGTCAGTCAACCTTAGATTCCTTTCTCTTGTCACAACATTGCTTCCCCCCCCATCTCCCATCTCCTCACCCCCTCCCCACCTAATCCTCTCACTGGAGACCTTAAAAGAGCAAGTTCTGAATTTCCCAGACAGGTTGGAAGCTTTCTACTTGAGTCCCCTGTCCTGCTGTGTCACTGCCTGCAGGTGTTCTAAAAGCACTTGCCTGAAGGATGACTAAAATCAGTGCCTCTTACTTACCCCAACTAATCCTCTCAACCCCCCAAATCTAACAATTACATGCTCCAGCAGTGCAACTAAGTAACTTCTAAGCATTCTCACCACAAAAAGGCTAAGTATGTGACATAATGCATCTGGTAATGAGTTGCTGTGCTTAGTCATTTCACAGGATACCAAAACAGCAATTTGTTCCTGGTAAATTTATACAGTTTAAAAATATATAACATTCATTCGTGTGTGTGTGTGTGTGTGTGTGTGTGTGTGTGTGTGTGTGTTCATGCACACGCTCATCACAGAGTTAAATTTATTTCTACTACATAGGTCTTGTGAATGAACTCAAATCCAACATGGTTGACATGGTTGTCATCTTGACAGACCTATAACCCAGTATAGTTTTTATTTCTCGAAATAAAACAGTAGGAATAAATTTGGAAAAGTCAGAATATCCATTTGGAGGGTATGCCTTCACACCATAGAGTTTATACAGACTGTGATCAGTCTGTGTATCTGCACACCACTACCACACTGGCTTTGTTACTGCAGTTTCAGTCTTAGAAACGCTCTCTCCAACATGGTTCTGTTTTCTTATGAGACTTGTTTTGGCTACTCTGAGTTCTTCGAATTGCTACATTGGTTGGTTGGTTGGTTGGTTGGTTGGCTGGGTTTTGTTTTGTTTTGTTTTTTGTCAATTTCTACATAAAAAAACAATCAAGCTGAGGTTTAGACAAACACTGATCTGAACATACAAGTCAATCTTTGGAGAACTGATATCTTACCAATTTTGAATTTTCTATTTATTTGATAATATTCAATAATTCAAACTTACAATATGTAAATTATAACCATTAAGAAATACGCTGCCTGAGGCTCCTATTGGTGCTGCCCCACATTTGTTGAACAACATATTCTCTCCCTACCACTGTTAGTCAAAACATAAACATTGTTTTCATTTTGTTTTGTTTTCTTTTTTTTAAGCTCAATGCAGTCTTTAGTAATTTGGGCTCAGACAAAACACATTATTACATCCAAAGCATTCTTAGCACTACGTTTTAGTTTCAAACTCTGTATCTCTATTCCCAATGCCTTCACTTTGTCCTTAATCCTCCCCCATCCAACCTTAGCTATCTATTCTAAATGGGAGGTCTCCATCAAACCACTCCACTATAGTCTCAGTGAACCCAGCAGAATAGGAGGCAGAAAGAGTAGAAGGGCCAGAGGCGATGGAAAACAGGAAAGAAACAAGGCACTCTGAAACAACAGAGCAAAGCTCCTATAAACTCAAAAACTAAGATAGCAAACATTGGGTCTGCATGGTCTGCATCAGATTTTTTTTCCTTTTTTTTTTCTTTTTTTCTTCTTCTTTGTTTTTTTTTTTTGGGGGGGGGGGGTGGAGGGCAGTCCTAGAGGTGAAAGAAGACATAGAAACATGGCCTATACCTAACCCAGAAGTAATTTCCAATTGATAGCCAATTGAAATTTTAAAAGTCTCTCAAAGGAGTCTCGATGGAAAAAAATAAACTACTCTAAAATGTAGACAGCATGCCCAGCAGTCAGATGGCCAACAAAAAATAAATTCAAAATCATGTTTGGAAGATCTTTGTCTCATAATTTATCAGGTTTTATTAAATTTTATTTTTATTTTTACTATGTATTGATTGATTGATTTTACTCTACAGGTTTTCTATACATATCATGGCTTCCAGTTTTGTGCTTTGTATGAGATTCTTAAATGTGTAGTGGGTATATCTATTTGTCTCTGTTTCTTGTGCCTTTTCTTGGGCCCTTTTCCTTTTATTTGTTTGCTTCTTTGCTTTGTCCTATTCCAATCTGATTGTTATTGTTTTGTCTTATTATTTTATATTTTATTATTATCCCCTAGATGCCTGTTTGTTTTTTAATTAGAGACAGAAAGGGATAGATCCAGATTGGAAGGGAGGTAGGAAGGAACTTGGAATAGAGGGAAGAGGAACCATAATCAAAATATATACATGAAAACAAAACTATTTTTAATAAAGAAGAAAAGAAAGAGGAGAGAGGGAATAATGAAGGTTAAAGTAATAAACAGAAATAGGAATGAGGGATGAGGAGAGGAGGGGATAGTTTAACCAAGCTTAAAAGTATGTGAAAAAGCTTTATAGAAACCTACTAGTCTGTCAGATCATTTTCAAATGTAAGTTTATTTTAAAGGAATTTAATGAAGGCATCCTTCCTGATTCTACCAGAGAACATGGGTTTTAAAATGACCTCCTCAATACCAGGCTCAGGATACCTCTTTAGGAGTTACTGATAGGTTAATGTTTATCAATATTCAAAACAACCCAACTTATTGATATTGGCTCCTGGCTGTCCAATGTAACATGATCAAATTCTTAGCACCAAAAACCATATACTTTGATTGCAGAACATGAAAAAAAATCAATCTTGACATGTCTGGGAAGCTTCCTAATCTGTAACCAGCTTTCATAGTGCCAAAAGGTGCTATCAAGGTCACTCTGGAAGAAAAGACTTGAATGGTCTTAGACATTAGACGTACGTGTTTCAATACTAATCTCCTGGACCAGATGTATCCACCAGCTATAGAGGTAACCAATCACCTTCTCAATCGATATGATGCCTTTTCCACAGGAAAGAATTCATGTCTTGTACTGTAAAGCTGGTCAGAAGCCCATGGCTTTGAGAGCTCATAGATCCTACGGGAGAGTTTAATACTGTTATGTTGCTAAAAGATCAAATCACTAAAATGTCTTATGTTTACATCCATAGATTAGTGCTGCTCCCAAACCTGATCAGGAAAGCTTCTTTTTGTGAGGTATGTAGAAATTAATGCAAAAAATCATAAATGGTGAAAGTGCTGTGAACAACTGACTACTGAGTGTCTGTTACTAAGTGGTCCTAAGTTGGACATCTATTATATCAGCTCCCCTCCCCTCCAAGGTTCAAAAAATTAACACAGAAAAGGGGATAGAAAGAATGTATGAGCCAGAGGTTCTTCTGGACATGGCATGGCTCTTACACTCTTGAACTCACGGCAGCTATGGCTGCCTGCACAAGATCTTCACAAAGTTAAGACAGTAAAATTCCAAGCATGGATGAAGGAGGGACTCACAAAGTCCAACTCTTAAATGAGAAAGGATTCACATTTGATGGCATCAGGGAGAGGGAAAGTCAGTTTTCTCTAGAGTGTATCCCCTGGGAGGTTGTCCTTCAGTAGATGGACTCACATCCATAGGCACATAGACAGCTTTAATTAGATCATGGGATATAAAGAAGAAAAGGGAGAAATGGGTGTGAGTTTGGGAGGGAGGATGTGTTGTGAATTTGGAGGAAAGAAATGCTGGGGTGGATATCATCAGATTTTATTTTATACATATATGAAATTCTCAAAGAAGAACTAAAGCTAATTTTAAAAATGAAGTATTTAAGTATTACATATTTTCATTGAGTAGAATTAGTTTGATTGATTCAAAAACTTTTTAAAAATGACTTTTTTAAAATATGAGAAAAAAGTTTTAAGTTTATAATTTATATTGAATAAAATTATTCAAAATTTATAAAATTTTACCACCTACATTTTCATTCTTTCTCACTGAAAGCAGAACTGAAAGAACAACAGAAAACATGTGAAAATCATGATAATAACAACTATTAATAATATTTCTGCAATGAAAGTTAGAACAAGATTTAATGGAATAATACACAAAAATTTATGTGTTGTATTTGACTTTATTTGATTCTAACATCACTGGATTCTATCCAGATGTTCAAATACGTAAATAAGCAACTGAATAAGGTAATTTTAATCCGTTTACTAATTTTGAGAATATGAAAATCAAAATGTTACACTGTTTAATTTTTTAAAGGCTTTTTAAAATTTTTACATTTTAAAAAGTTTTTTTAATGTATATGAATAGTACACTGTAGCTGTCTTCAGACACACCAGAAGAGGGCATTGGGTCCCATTACCAATGGCTGTGAGCCACCATGTGGTTGCTGGGAATTGAATTTAGGACCTCTGGAAGAACAGTTAGTGCTCTTAACTGCTGAGCCATCTCTCTTTTTATGTATATGAATACACTGTAGTTGTCAGACACACCAGAAAATGGCATTGGATCCCATTACAGTGAGTGACTATGTGGTTGCTGTGAATTGAACTCAGGACCTCACTGACCCCAGGTCAATACTCGTAACCCCTGAGCCATCTGTTCAGCTCCACATGGTTTAATTTTTAACACTAGGAAGGCATAGTCATCAATGTTGCAGGTCTTGTGCATGTTGCCACAGTCTTTGAATGTTCATATGTGAGTACCTGTTTTGTGTCTGGAAGACACTGATTCCTTGGTTTCCTCTATCCCCTCTGGCCGAAACAATCTTTCTGCTGCCTCTTCTTCATGATCCCTGAGCCTTGAGTACAGAGCTTTGATGAAGACAATCAATTTAGAATTAAGTACTCTCAGGTCTTTTATGGTATATACATCATCCAGTTGTGGGTCACTGTGTTAAGTCCCATCTATTGCATGACAGAGCTTCTCTGATGAGAACAAAGGAAGAAACTAGCTATAATTATAGCAATATGAAACTAGAAATCATTTAATTTCTATATTATTGTAGACAAATAATAATAGTATGTTTTCTACTTTACCCATTATCTAGTCTCGGGTTTTTGGCCACTTTAGCAGTATCAGGTATGGGTTCCATCTCATAAAGTAGGCCTTATTTACAATTATTAAAAGTTATTGATTACTGTCATAACACTTGTGCCTCTATTGCACCAGGATATCTTGCAGGAAGGTCATTAGTGTAGGTCATGTGTTTATTGTGTGGTATTACTGAGTATCTATCTCCTCTGACAGTATGAAGAGTACCTGCCAGGACCACAAATGCTAGCCAGTAGGGATGAAGCTTCTAGTTCTGCATAAGCTTGACTTCTCTATGTTTGACAATGTAAGTGTTTTCTTCAGGGAAGAACCTGCCATTAAGTTGTAGATAACAACCAATGGCCACGGCAATAGCTTGTGGTGTTATAGGAGTTGCAGGGGACCTCTTTAACCAATAGTTCAATAAAATAGGACCCATTCCTAGCACAGGCTGAGACAAGGTTTCAGTATGTAGTATAAAGGCTGTCCTTAAATTCCTGTTCCTCATGCCTCAGCCTCTCAAATGCAAGGATCACAGCCATGTAACTCTACATGTAGTCTACTTTATTTATATTAACATTTATGTATCCACAGAAAAGACAAAACGCATGGTACATGTCTTTCCAAGAACTTTTTTCCTTTTTCTTATCTTTTTTCCTCCTTCTATTCCTTTCTTCTTCATCTTCTTCATCTTCTATTTCTTCATCTTCTATTTCTTCTTCTTCTTCTTCTTCTTCTTCTTCTTCTTCTTCTTCTTCTTCTTCTTCTTCTTCTTCTTTTTCTTCTTCTTCTTCTTCTTCTTCTTCTTCCTCTTCAATTATTGAAGACTTATGGAGCATATACATATGTCTACATTATTTGAAGAATTTTCCGACATTATGTTAGGATTATAGTCGATGGTGTTTCCAAAATTTGTAATTTGTAAATTTTTTCACACTTATTAAATATTTTAATTATTTGTCATACTTTGACATAAAACCATATTATCATTTGTCATTGAATTTTATTTATTTCCCAGTGAGATGAACAGATATTTGATTTTATACATTGATTTTTAAATTATAGTCAAATTAAAAATACCTTTTATAATTATTATCTAAATTTTTATTTTATTAAATCTCCATATTTCGTTATTTTACTGTCATAAATGACTTTATTTAATGTTTTCCTCTCAATATGAGGAATACTTTGTTTGAAAGACTTTCAATATCTGCACTTCCTGAAAATAGTAGCAAGAAAGTAGAGTCTACCCCTCAATTTCTACCTGCAGGGACTGTTTCAAAGACTCTATAATGTAGATGCATTATTCTGATTCCCTGTTTTATAACTAATTGAAGATATTGCACAAACCATTTTGCACAACAGCTGGAGAATTAAAATATTAAACTCCCACTGATGATTGCTAATTATTTTCCTTTTTCTTGGTGACAGACCTCAAGTTGTCAGACTGCAAAAGGAATGTATATAACAAATAGAAGTCACATTACTGTGAATTTAATTTCCATACATCATTATTAGACAAAGCCACTAATCATAACTTACCAAAGAAAACACTGTATTCTGAATAATTTGTGTTTAATCTTGAATGTAAAAAAAAATGTCAAAATGCCCCTGAAGTTTCTTTCTACAAAGTGCTCTCCCCATGTGAGAACTAGCATGTATCTGATAGCCGGCTTCCTTCATGAAAAACAAACCATATTACTTCTCTAAACGCAATAGTAGGTCCCTTCCTATATTGTTTGATTCTCAGAGGTATTATCACTTTGAGCTTTCAATATTTTATTGCTGAGTTTCTTCCCCAGGTTTCCTTTCCTTTTCGATGAGGATAATTAACATAAGAACTGGAATCAGAATCAGAAATAAAGCATTAGAATCTAGGCAATCAATTTCCAGCTGAGTAACTTTGATCTCCTTACATAATCCTTCTGAGCATTGGTATCATCACAAACCTCTTAGGTAACAACACATGAAAAAAATGTTAAGCCTAGGACATCCTGCCTAATCACAAAGTGGTGTTGATTTCAAGTCAGAATTTACCCCTTGGCTTTTAGAGGGCACCATGGTTCGATACCAATCCTTTCCTTTTTCTTTCTTGTAAAATTAATTACTTACATGGTTTTATGACATACCTTTTGCAAAATCTGATACCCATCAGGGCTCACATTGATTGCCACCACTAGTTATTTTGGCCTTTAATAGGGAACCAAACTGTTAAAAAAAAATCAGCATACATTCATTGACATTTTTACTTATTAAACAAATCCCATAGTGTATTCAGTTAAATCAGGTACATGGTCATCATTTTGAAGGTTGAAACCATGTCCCCAATTTCTGCAGATATCTCATACTGGATTCAGCAAGCCTTCCTATAGCATATGGTTAAATAAAATATTTCAGCATTCTGTCAACGTGCAGATTTGTTTAACTGGTAAGATAGGCTCATCTATCAAAACTAATGAGACCATTATTCTTTTTGACCAGCTTGATTGATGTAAAAGTATGCTTTCAATTCTGTGACAATGCATAGGTCAAGTGTGCCTAGTGAGGAACTGTTGATGAGCAGTGCAAAAAGAGGTAAATTGTAGAAAAGATTTTGAAGGACTTCTTATTTTTTCAGTTCTTATAAACAAATGACAACATGTCACATTCATTACTAATCTATAGGCAATTTTACTTTATGAAAATTTATCTTCTGACCTCTATGCACCATTATAGTAGGCCTGCCTTATGCTGCTTCACCACCTGCTGCTTCAGCTGCTGTTAATAAACCAGGATCGTAGCTTTCTTAAAACAGCAGGTCAAGGAAAACAACAGAAAGGAAGGGACTGAGAGATGGAGCAAGGTGTAAGGAATCTCATCCAGGAAAGACGATGGGTAAAGTCAGGGTTAGAAGCCTAGAACCCCTGATAAGGTATGGAGTAACTGTGCTACTGAATAAAGTAAAAGGATAGAGATCTGATTGTACTGTATTCAGCTGTTTCGGGCTGGTTTGTTAAGAGCTTCTTGTTATGGGTTAAATGGAGTGCCCATCTCCAGCATCTGATAACCCTCTCTTACTCAGAGAAAGGAAAAATGACCGAAGACAAATAAGAAGTTGCTTCTCCAGTACACTCTCACCCTCTTCTCCAGCTGACAACCTCTCTCCATTGCTCCCCCATCTCCATTTCCTCTCCAGGTCTGGAATTTTCCACTTTCCTACTGACTTGTCTGCAAAACTGTTCTGAAAATTGCTGAGGATGACAAGGTTGAGTTCTTATTATGCAGGGCCACTTACTGAATTTGAGCACTGAATAGGTTAGAGGGTGTACATAATATTTGTCTAGATTACAACCACTTAAAACACACAGGGGTTGTCCAGCACAAGGGAAGTAGGTGCGGTGGTGGCAGTCTATCCACCTAGAATATCCACATTGCAACTAATCAATGACATGAGATCATTTACCTGTGAATAACTCAGTAAACACTTATAGAATATACATAAATGGAAAAATATAAAGGTGGAAAATATACTATAGATAGCACAAGTAACTACGTACTTCTGAAGAAAACGATTCTCCTACAAGCAGGACTATTTCAAGAAACATCATTCTCAAAGCTGATACTGCATTTTGGAGTGACAATTAAAGGTGTATTTCTTTGTCTCCAAAGAAGCAACTTAATTAATTGATAGAAAAATACAAGTTATCCAATAAATGCAAATGATTATACAAATGTCTAATATAAATTCTGATGTAGATAGAGGGTAATTGTTATTATGAAATAATCAATCCAAATACACCAAAAAGAGCAAAGTAAAAGTCAATCAATTTTGCCATAATGTATGCAGAAATGTCAAATAAAATGAACCTAAATAATTAGCCTACTTTTAAAGTTTCCAAAAAGCAGAGAACAGTAGAAAATTTTAATTAAAAGAATAAACATGGCTAAAACTCCTGGGATAACTATAGATTAATGATTACAGCCATCTAGTACTTAGCCTATATTAGGGACTCTTAGGGGCACTATTTTATCATCTTTTAGTCAAAACAATCTATATGATGGACATACTTGATCTTCTTATTTTGGACAAGGAGAAATTAAAGCACAAAGAAAGTTTAGACCGATGGTTCTCAACCTTCTTATGCTGTGACCTTTGAATACATTTCCTCATGTTGTGCTGACCCCCAACCATAAAATTATCTTCATTGCTATATCATAACTGTAATTCTGCCATGCTTTTGAATCATAGTGTAAATATCTGGTATGCAGGATATCTGATATGTGACCCCAAATGATGTTCGGTTAGGTTCAGAATTGCTAGACTAGACTAATTAGCTGGTACAAGACTGTGGAGTAAGTGATAAAGCCAAATGCTGATTGTAAAGTGCAGTTTCTAAGTCTGAGCTTACCAGAAGACCAGTTGGATGCCAAAGCTAGGTAAGCAAGAATGAGCACCGGAAACAGTGATGGTTTCAGTAAGAATTGAAATTATGAGATTTGGTAAATAAGAATGAGTAGGGTTTGATAACTCTGTATGAAAGATGAAAGTTGTATTTTCAGTTTCAATAATTCATTGGGTATTTAAATAACTATTAGTTATCTTTATTTCACTGTGACTGTAATTCCTGATATAGGGAAGTTCAGGAAGAAAAGATTTAGTTGATTCAAGGTTCAAAGCTTTTTCAGCCCATCATTGTAGAGAAGTTCTAGAGGAGGAGCTCAGACCACGTTGATGGTAGCAGGCGATAGTCTTTGTACTATGGGAGACCAGAAAGCTAAAGATGAAGCAAGAATCAGGAGTGAGTATAACTTTCAAAGTCTTGCCTCTAGTCACCTAATTTTGCCAACTAGGCATCGCCATTGTAAGGTTCTGAAGTTTCCTGAAACACCATCTGGGAGATAATCTTTTAATCTTCACAGGCTCTTTTTTGAGCCTGTGAGGGGCATTCCATATTAACATATAGCACCTACCTAGGAAAAAATGAACAGGAACTGGTTTGAGGAAAAATGAGTTCAATTATAGACAGACAATACTGAAATCCCATAAGAAAAATATTATGTATATATAAATATCAAGGATATATAAGGATATAGGACTGAATCCTATGAAAGGGCTAAGGACACAATACATGTAGAAAAATGTTTTATTTATTAAATTTTCTATAGTAAATAAAAGAAATGAGTCAGAGTTAATGAGAATAATAAGAAGAGCACCAGGAGACTTCTATCTTGTAGAAAGCAAACAAAAGAATTAAGTGCTAGTACAAAGAGATAATTAAAGGGATGTTCTGTATATGTATGAAAATGTAGTCATGAAACCCATTACTATGTATAATTACTATGTACCGATAGAAATGTAAATGCACACGAGATTACAAAGGAAATTAAAGTGACAAGAGGGGAGGAGAGGCTGTTGCACTGTCAGTCTGAAAGAGCATTTTCATTAAAGTGCTGAGGACAGAAGATGGATTACAAGTCACTGAGAATGGAGAAATGTTAGCTGTGATAAGAGATGATACACAGCCCTTTCAAGACATCCAGGAAGGAAGAAGATGTTAATGATAAAGTGCAGTTTTTTTAAAGAAGAAAACAAGGTTGAGTAAGGACTTCTTTAAGCCACATACTCTTTTAGCATAATTGTAGACAGAGACAAATGGCCCAGTGGAAGGTATTAAAAAATAAAAGATTGAAGGAGTAATTTATTTTATATATGAGGAAGATGCCACACGAATATAAAAGCAGAAGGTGATAATACCAGTATTCATGTCTCCCAAATGCCAGCTCATGAACTGTTTCTAGGACTGGATCAGAAATATATCAGCGTCTGCCCCGACCACCAGCAGCTTTATTGACACATTATTGTTATATGAGGTTGGACGTATGTGTACATAAGAGTTATTACTGCAACAATCACGGAAATAAATATATCCATGACCTTTGAATGTTTCCTTGTTTCTTTTTTCTTTGTTTCTTTTGTTTTTGAGCTCTAATTTTACTGTCTGGGAACATAGAGGGGGCACTCTTTTGGCATGTGTCTAGTGTGTCTATTTGTGTATAACAGCAGAAGCACAGGCCACAAAACAACACAAAGAAGCAGAATTTCATCAAAATAAAAAGCTGCTGTGCAGCAAAGGAGAAGCAATATAGAGAGTGGAAGAAATTATTACAAACCATACATCTAAGAATGGGCTACTTTCCACTATGTGTAAGAAACTCCTAAAGTTAAAACATTTATTTATAAATAAATAAATTATTATTAAATTATTATTATTATTATTATTATTTATTTATAGGTTTATATTTTATAGGCTATGGTTGTGATCCACAAACACACAGCACAACTCTAGAGTAGTCGTTCAATCTCTATCAAATCAACGTGTTCTTGTCTTAGTATTTTTGTAATTCCTTCTGTTTGATTCTAAATTTAAAAAAAAATTATAAAATTATAATCTACCTCCACACTGCGTTTCATAAAATTAAGCAACAGGGCATGCCTATAATACAAGACTCAATGCAGTAGTCAGGTGCTTGTACTTCAAATGGAGAAGTATGGATTTAATATTAAGTGCATCACTACTTGTATTTAGGCTTACCATTTCAAAAGGTCTAAAGAAACATATCCACAGAATTATCATAAACATGAAAAATCATCATATATTTTTTAAAAACTACACAAGTGCTGATTTTATTAACCACTCAAATATCACAAATGGGTTTAGGCAGTGATGACACAATGCTCGTAAGTGGTATACAATCCTAGACAAAGTTCAAAACTAAACAAAGTAAAAAAAAAAAAAAAAAACCTTCACTTGTTTTACAAAATAGCTGCATTTTGGGAAGGTTAAAATCACACACATATACTCTGCCTTTCTACAAATTTGGTACTACATTCTAAGCTCAAATAATTTTATGATTTTCCTCTCCATTTTAGATTTTTCCCTTTGAGGGGGGATATATACAAATTCATGCGCATTGCAGACAACAGATGCTTCATTGTAATGGTGTATGAGCAGTCAGCTCCGATCTTAGTTTTGCCAGCTTGGCTTTTTAGCTAAGTTTGCTATAGAAGTCATAAAGAAGGAAGCAATTCCATCCAAGTGATTCTTTACTAGGAACTAAACTCTAGCAGGGCAGACGCCATGCTGGAAGAGTTCCAGAGCTGACTGCTACAGGAAGTGAGGTCCTACATTTTACAGCCTGACAGGCAGCTCACACAGCTGTACGGATGGCTTTTGCACACCTCTCCAGATCTCTGCATATATCTCATCTGTGTCTTAATTTTCTGCACAAGGATCCACACTCAGCTGAAAGCCAGTCATGTGTTGACTTTTCACCTTTTTTACTGCCCATCTTAGGAAGGTCACATAGCAGAGAGTGTGTCATTTTGTGAATTGTGGAATCTGGACAAAAGTCCCTTTCCAAGCTTTAACGGAAACAGGTGGTACAAACAAGCATGTCCTGTATAACTTTGACCTTAAACATACAGGTGAAATTAATCTTTACCTTGTCTCAAGCGTATTCTGCCTTGTTTATTGCAGGGTCCCCAGTATCACAGGATTTCTTTGCTTTCGTGATTATCCAAATCATCCCAAAGCATTATGACAATGAAAAAAAGTAAAAGAAGTCTCCCATACTCCAATTTTCACAACTTCCCTAAAGAATGGTACTTGCTGAGGCTGGAGAGATGACTCAATGGTTAAGGATAGGTGCTGTTCTTACAATGGACCAGGGTTCAGTTCTCAGCACCAACATGGCTGAGAAAAGAAACCACCAGAGTCTGTAGAATATTTACTTAAATATTTATTTCCATAGTTAGGTGGAAGACTGGGTGCAATCCTGTCACTTAGGAGGGTGAGGCAGGAGATACATCTAGTCCAACTCCAAGGCTACTCTGGACTAGACTAGACTGAGGACCAGTGAACTGGCTCAGTGGGTGAACGCCTCTGATGACAAACCCGAAAACCTGAGTTTGATCCCGATGACTCACAGAGTAGGAGAGAAAAATCCCTCAAAAGTTGTTCCTTGATTTTTCTATGTATACTATGGCACATGTACACACACACACACACACACACACACACACACACACACACACACACACTTTAAAACACTAGTTAGAATACAAATTCAACTCCTGTCTCACAAAACCAGGGATGATGAGATTTTGTAGACAAAATTAGAATGAATGTAAATGTTTCAAATCTAGAAGTTCTTTGAAATGTCTTAAAGCTGTCATATTTGTATTGGCTGTCTACTGCTGTGTAACAAGTTACTCTAAAACTTGGCATGTGGGAAGTGTATTATTATCTCACAAGGTTTCTCATAATCTGGGATCTTTGACCGGCTTAGAAAGGTGATTTAACCCAGGTTTCCCAGAAGGGGGCAGTCAAGCTCCTGACAAGGGAGGCAATCTATGAAGAACCAGTTACAATCACATGTAACTGTTACCAGGAAGTCTCACTATTGTTCATGACAGTGTATTTGCAGAAAAAGATTTAAAACAGGAGATAATTCATTTGTAGATGAAAAAAGAAATAAAAAAAAGGGGGGGGCATGAATGTTTCTAGGTATGGTGGAAGAGAACGTTTATTATGCCTAAAAGAGAGAGTAAAGGTAGAGGCAGGGACATCTGGGAGAGTCCAGAATGGACATGACCTTGAGGCTGTGAACGAGGGGGACAGGAAGGGAGAGGGGAGAGGGGAGAGAGGAACCAGGTACAGTGAGCAGGATACCAAAAGAGAACATGTTAAAGGACCAGGTAACCATAGTGGCTAAATTATTTAGCAAATGGCAACTGGGATAAGGGCAGCCCCTGCCCTGGAGAAGTTTAGGATAGAGAGTCTGGTATGTCAGCCAGGAGGGCCTTGTAACAGGAAGGGCTGAGGGATGCAGGGAAAACCTGGCAGCCATGTCTGCTTTGATATTGTAACTAGGCTCCTCAGCCATTAGTCCCAGGTTTGAAACCTAACAATTTGTAATATAATCTCTGTAGTATTATAATATCTGCCATGCTATTGGCCACAGAAATCCATCATTCCTAAATAAGAGGAAACATCACATAGTTGTGTATGGAGGAAGGAGTATCCCTGACAGGATGAATTTTGAAACTGATACCACTTTTTTAAGGCATCTTTTTATTTTATTGGATATTTTCTTTATTTACATTTCAAATGTTATCCCCTTTCCCAGTTCAACCCGCCTTCCCCAGAAACACCATATCCCATCCTCCATCCTCCTGTTTCTATGAGGGTGTTCCCCCACCCACCCACTCCGGCCTCCCTGCCCTGGTATTCCTCTACACTGGGGCATCAAGCCTTCACAAGACCAAGGGCCTCCCCTCCCATTGATGCCCATCAAGGTCATCATCTGCTACATATGCAGCTGAGGCCATGGGTCCTTCCATGTGTACTCCTTGGTTGGTGGTTTAGTCCCTGGGAGCTCTGGGGTGAGGGGGTCTGGTTGGTTGATATTATTGTTCTTCCTATAGGGTTGCAAACCCCTTCAGCTCTTTCAGTCCTTTCTCTAACTCCTCCATTGGGGACCCCATTGAGGACCACGTGCTCAGTCCAATGGTTGGCTGCGAGCATCCACCTCTAAATTTGTCAGTTTCTGACACAGCTTCACAGGAGACAGCTATATCAGGCCCCTGTCAGCAAGTACTTCTTGGCATCCACAATAGTGTCTGGGTTTGGTGACTGTATATGGGATGAATCCCCAGGTGGGGCAGTCTTTGGATGGCCTTTCCTTCAGTCTCTGCTCCACACTTTTTCTTCGTGTTTGATCCCAAAACTGATAGCACTTTTTATAGAAGCTTCTTTCACTTGAAATAAAATTTTAAGGCAAACATATGAACTTTTCCAGACATAAGTAGTACTCTTTGAGTACTATGAATATGTAAATTAATATTAACAAAATTTAAGGAATCAGCAATTTTGATAATGATGCATGACTGCAGTTTACCTAATAAATCACATATTCCTATTAGAAAAATATTGCACAGTCCAAAAATGTTATCTTCATTTCAAAGTATATGTTTAAAAATACCTCCATGGCTTATACGTAATATTTGGCTCTTTGGATAGAAATATATTTCCTCTGGATATATTTTATTGCCTTCTAAAAGTAAAAGGAATAGAGGCTTCATTTTCTGGAGATTCAATGGCATAGTAGCAAAGAGTTAAGTCTGCAAAAGTGAAAATCAATGAAGAGTTTTGATTAGCATAAGCCTTTTCAAGGATGATGCAGGTAGAATGTGAAATGTCAATATTCTTAATGCCAAAACTTTGATAGCAACAAGCAATACATTAAAATAATCACAGAAAGAATTTTAATCACAATCTAAACAAATAAAATTTTGTAGTTACATAATGTTAATGAGGAAAAAATAACCAAAAGTAAATTGGAAAATCCATATTCCATCTTTAAAGATTACACCAAGAGAGCAATTATCTCCAAGGTGCTTTATAATTTAATAAAATGCTTATTGTTTTTTTTTTAATTTAACTCTAAGGTTTGAGAGAACATGACACAAATCTCAGTACTTGGGAAACTAAAGCAGGAAGATCAGAAGTTCAAGTCCATCCTAGGCTCTAGAATGAAATTATACAATGAATGAAGAGATAAATGCCTTTATTGCAAAGTCTATCTTGTATTCACTACATCTCTGAGGCAGTTTATGGTTTTGAACTAATAAATAAATAAATTCTGCTTATAAGTTATCTCGTTTTCCTTTGATCATTTTTACTCATACCATTTTTTAGAATTTCATGCTTAGATACTATATTTACATCATTTTCTCCATCTCTCCTCCTTCCAACTCCTCCTGTGTTCCCCCTACCTCCTCAAATTCTTGCCATGTTCTTCTCTAAATATTATTGTTACACACGTACACACACAACCATCTGAGTTTAATTAGTTCTGCCTATATGTACATGAATCTAAGGCTGATCGCTTTGTCTGGGATCATCTATCACAGGGCTCATCCCTGAAAAAAACTGATTCTTTATCCCCGAGCAACCACTGACTGTATTCGAAGAAGTGATATAAATGGCCAATACACAAAAAGTATTCATCCTCACTACTCAGTAAATAAATTATTACTTGATGATATACTACCTTACATCTACTAAGATAATGACTACAAGAATGACGATGACCATGAGGATAACAGACCATATTAAGTTTTGCCAAAGATGGAGAGAAATTGGAATCTTCCTATATCATATGCTTGTAGAAAGACAAAATCATTTACTTGTCTTGGAAAATAAATCTATCAAATTATTCTGTTGATTAAATGTAGAATTGCGACAAAACTGGCAGTCTCATCCCTGGTGAGGAATATAACCAAGAGAATGAAAATGTATGTCTACAAGCTGGAGAGATGGGTCAGCATTTAAGAGTACTGACTGATCATCCAGAGGTCCTGAGTTCAATTCCCAACAACTACATGGTGGCTCACAACCATCTGTAATGGGATCTGATGCCCTCTTCTGGAATGTCTGAAGACAGCTACAGTGTACTTACATTCATAAAATAAATAAATCTTTAAAAAAGAAAATGTATGTCTATAGAAGAACATGTGACTTGATATTCCTACTGGCTTTGTTCATACCCACTCCAAACTGAAACCATTCTGAGGACTTTCTTGTAGGTGAACACATAACAAATGTATCTGTTCCTACCAAGAAACATGACTCAGTAATGAAAAAGCATAATATACCCAGGAACTTGAATGAATCTGAAGAGCATGTTCTTGAGGAACAACGATGGCAGAAGGTACAACAAATTATGATGTCATGTCATATATTTAACGTACCCAGGGAGGGCCCTGATGAAAGGTTAGAAAGAGCAGTCATCTCCAGAAAATAAAGAAGAGATAAAGACAAACTTATAAAGAGAATATCTGGGATTTTAAACAGTTACGTAGCTTAATTGTGGTTGTGATTGTCAAACTTATAAATGTCTGTGTTAAAATTAATGAAGCTGCAAAGTATGGCATTCACAAAGCTGCTCAAGAGGATCTCAAATTCGTAACTGAGACCTTGTCTTAAAAATCCAAACCAGATTTTGGCCTATTGGTGATGCCACAGTCCTCTCTGGCATCCCTTCACTGGGAAACTGAATATCTAGAATTGAGATTGGGAAGCACCATGTCAATTAAGAAAATCAGAGAAAGCCAAGTCTCCCAGGAGGCCCACAGAGGCACCGAAAAGAACATGCTGCGTTCCATGAGCTCATGCCACCCAAGGAGAATATAAAGACACAGATGCAAACCAACTATAATGTGCTTATGAATCAGAAAAAAAGATGAATGAGTCACTGGTACTCTGTGAGAGTTACACTTAGATATCCATGAACCCATACCAGGTGTGTATGACAAGGCACAATATCTTCTGCTTTCATAATGATCTCAAAGTAGTGATGAGCCAGGTGTAAGTGGCCCTCAAGCTGCTTTCTAAAGGTGAGGAAACGCAAGCCCAGAATACTGCGTACAAGGAGGCACTGAGGAGAAGCATAGGCAACAATCTTGCCTAGGCCTTCAACAAATTGAACAAACATTTTCAGGCCTGGTTCCCCAGCTAGGATTGTGAGTTTGTTAAATATTGATGAGAATGAAATTTAGCTCTGGAGCACACACAACACTTGCAGTGTGGTAAAGCACAATGAGGCATACTGTAAATGTGACAGTGATCTCTAGAAGGGAGAAATAGCTGTTCTGATTTGCTCCAACTTGCTAGGCAAAGAAATGACCACTAGGTAGCAGCACACCTTTGCACATGGTTGCTGATGGGGAGAAGTTGCAGTGCCTTCACCTTTGTCCTGGAGTAGGGCCTGATCAGGATTTTCTCATTCTCTTTGACCCTGTACATTTAAGGATCTGGAAGACTTTGGAAGCCTAAATATAGAGTTGGCAAAAATGCTGTGATCACCTAGTGCCATCTTTTAATGTGAATATGTTATTTAAAGCATGGTCTGGAGCCAAGCATGGTGATCCAGCACTTGAGAGGCAGAGACAGGTAGGTAGACCTCTGTGAGTTTGAGAACAGCCTGATCTAAAAGTGGGATACAGGATAGCCAGGGCTATGTTACACAGAGAAAACCCTACCTGGAAACAAACAAACAAACAAACAAGTAAAACATGGATTGGGAATCAAGATGACTCAACATCTCAAGGAACAAGATGCTAAACCTAGAGACCTGAGTTCCAAGCTCAAAGGCTAGATCCAAGTCCACATATTATCCTTTTACCTCTACATGTGTTCTGGTGGCATATGTGCATCTTTTATAATTTATGTTTACATATAGAATAAAAATGAAAACATCCTTCAAGTTTCCAGATAAAATAAAATTTAAAAGTTCCAGTAAAAAATAAATTTCATTGTGATTTAATGGGTTTCCTTACCTTCTAAGTACAAGAGATATTTATCTAAAGTATCTCCACCAAGAGTCACACAGGACTTCATGAATACTATCTTAACTTTATTCCTGCAGTATGCAAATGAAATGGCATGGTTTTCAGGTATTTTGTGAAATCAACTGTATTTTATTTTATTTTATTTTATTTTATAGTGCAGGCTTTTAAATACTGTGAAATGACCTATTCAGAAAAAAATAATTTTAGCCTTCTAAGCTGTTAATCAAGGCCTGCATTGCTTACCAAATACAATGTGTTTTTTCCAGCCCATCCATCTTTCATTGAAAATGCTGCTGGATTATATGTGCTGCTTTATCAAATAAACTGGCTTCTATCTTATAAGACATGTTTGGATTCTTCTGTGTTCAAATGTTCTTCACATCATTTCTCCTACCTAGAGAGTCCTGCTGCCCTGCTTATTTCTGTTAGCCTGCTTATTTTCTTCTCTCTCTCTCTCTCTCTCTCTCTCTCTCTCTCTGAAACAAACCATCTTTAATCTTTTCTCAAAATGTTTAAATATTTATTCACCTTATTTATGCATACCAGTGTGATAGAGACAGACATAGAGGGAGAGTGAAGCACAGAAAATATGGATGGGATGCCATGACATGCATGCAAATTTAAAGAACAACTTTGACGGAGTCCATTCACACTTGTTTATAGATAGAGCCAGTTGTGATTTCTGGCATTATACTGCTTACATGAGCACGCTGCTGATCCCTCTGTCTCTGCCTTCCATCTTGCTGTATTAGTACTGGAGTTGAGTTTATAGACTGATCCACTGACTCCAGCCATATTTTTTTAAAAAAAATATTTTATTTATTTATATTACAGTTGCTGCCCCCTCGTGGTCCCCCTCCCACAGTTCCTCATCCTATTCCTTGTCCCCCTTGCCTTACCCTTCCCTGGGGTTTCAAGTATCTAGACGACATCTTCTCCCACTGAGGCCAGATCAGGTACTTCTACCTTAGTATTGAGACCTGAGTGTTTTTTGAAAGGTATCACAGGTTACTTTTGTTTGAAGTTTGTTTTATTTTGTTTAGTTTGGGGTGCTAGGACTCCAACCCAGCACTTCTCAGGGAGGGGAGAAGGGGGGAAGGGCTGGGGAGGAATGTTTAATTGGCTCCACCTCTGGCCTTCAAGTACCTCATTAGTATGTAAATCCCTCTAGGGCCTGTTCCCGCCCTCCACCTCTTTCAAACTATGTTATTTTATTAAACTCACATTTCTTATTCTTTTGATTGATGGAACGATACCACTATATGTGATGAGCTGAAGTGGATGGTATAGGCACCAAGATATAGTATTAGGATACTAGACAAGGCATACTTAAACACAAGCACCGTGATACCTAGACAGTTGATCCGGTAAATCACTTAGTGACTAATAGAGACTACTTAGTGACAAGTAGAGAAAAAAGTATGGATTACTGATGAAGAGGAATGCCTACCACTTAGGTCAGGATGGAGTAAGATGATGTGAGATTTCATCATGCCATGCAGAACAGTTCCTGTTTTAAATTTAAGGACTGGAAAACAATCTGGCGGTTCCTCAGAAAATTGGAAATAGTTCTGACTGAAGACCCAGCTATACTACTCCTGGGCATACACCCAAAGGATGTTTCACCATGTTCATAGGAGCCTTATTCATAATAGCCAGAAGCTGGAAACAACCCAGATATCCCTCAACTGAAGAATAGATACAGAAAATGTGGCTCATTTACACAATGTTATACAACTATTAAAAACAAGAACATCATGAATTTTTTAGGCAAATGGATGGAACTAGAAAAATCATCCTGAGTGAGATAACTCAGACCCAAAAGAACACATATGCAATGTACTCATGGATAAGTGGACATTTGCCAAAAATGTCAGAATACCATGATACAATTCACAGATGATATGGAGCTTATCAAGAAGGAGTGTCGAAGTGTGGATATTTCATCCCACTTAGAAGGGGGAGTAAAACAATCACAAGAGACAGAGGAAGGGAGGGACCTGGGAAGAAGAGGGGAGGGGGAAGAAAAAAGAGGAGTGGGATCAGGTATGGAGGGAGATAGGAGAGAAGCCAGGAGGAGAATGAGTAGAAATATACAGCAGTGTGAGATAGGGGTGAGGGAACCTTTAGAAAGTCACAGACACCAGGAATGAGAGAGGCTCCCAGGACCCAATGGAGATGACCTTAGTCAAAATGCCCAATAGTGGAGAGATGTAACCAAAACAGACCACCTCCAGTAGATAGACATGGCCCCTAGTTGAGGCATGGAGACCCCCACCCATCTTCAAATTTCTTGACCCAGAATTGTTCCAGTCTAAAGGAAATGTAGGGACAAAAATGGAGCAGAGACTGAAGGAAAAACCTTCCAGAGACTGCCCAAAGTTGGGATCCATCCCAACACTATTTATGATGCCATGTTGTGATTGCAGACAGGAGCCTCTGAGAGGTTCTACGAGCAGCTGACTGAGACAGATGCAGAAACTTACAGCCAACCATTGGACTGAGGTCAGGGACCCCTATGAAAGAGTTAAAGGAAGGACTGAAGGAGCTGAAGGGGATGGCAACCCCATAGGAAGAACAACAGTATCAACTAACTTGGACCTCTCAGAGCTCCCAGAGGCTAATCCATCAACCAAAGAACACATCTGGACTGTTTTGTGGCCCCTGCTACATAAGTAACAGAGGCATGCTTTGTCTGGCCTCAGTGGGATAGGATGTGCCTAATCATGTAGAAACTTGATGCCCAAGAGAAAAGGAGATTCTAGCAGGGTAAAGTGGGAGTGTGTGGGTTGGGGGAGCACCCTCTCAGAAGCAAAGGGGAAGGGAGTGAACAACTCATGGAGGGGGTACCAGGAGAAGGGCAACATTTGGGATATAAATAAGTAAAAGAATTAATAAAATAATTAAAAATAGAATGTTATTAAATAATTAATAATTAATATTAAAATAATTAAAAATGTTTATTTCTAGAGTTTTTCATCTCATATCCTTAGCTCACAATCGAACACATATAACTGAAACCATAGAAATTAAAAACAAGAAGAAAAGTGAACTACTGTAAAAAATAATTGTCAATTATAATGCTACTAACCAATTGACTTTGGAATTAATTGAAACAAAGATTATCCTAATGAGATTAGATTTATTGAATGAGATTCAGCTCTTCTTGACCAGAGGCATTCTGGGTATTAGGGAGCCACACTATTAAAGGCAATGCATAGCATGAACTTAAGAGTGATTACGCCGGAATATTTATATCCAACAAGTAAGCCAGGAACTCAACCATAAGGAACATGACTTGGCTACTAACCTCAGGATGTGTGGAAGTACATCTTTCCCTAGGGAAGGATGCTCAAGAATTATATAATAATCAATTTGTCTCATTTTCAGCTAACAAGGTTGTTATAGTATGTTTCTCAATATAGAAATGCAATGTAACATAGTCAGATGACAATGTTAATGACAGTGAAATACAAGGAATAACATCAAAATCTAGAGCTGTTGGTACACACCTATAAGTCCAAGTACTTAAGAGCTGATACAGGAGGACCTTGAGGATCTTGAGTTCAAATCCATCTTGAGATATACAGTTCATTCCAGGACAATTTGGGCTATGGAGTAAGAAGACCCTGTCTTCAAAAACGAAGAAAAAAAAAAGCCTAAAAATGCATGTTAAATAAGTCCAGGTATATTTTTAAAAAGAAGACAATGATGGCACTGAAAATATAAAGCTACTATTAACATGTAGTATAATTACTAGTGTATTATATAAAAAGACATTGTCAAAAAATATATGCAACACAAATATTTTTAATAAAAACACAAAATAACCCTTCAAATACATACCCATATGTAGCCAAATATAGATTGTGTTATGAGATGAAGGGAGGTGAGGTAGGTAATGTAAGATAGCATTAGATACCTATGTAAGGCTTTCTTAAACACGAGTACTATCATAACTAGAGGTCTAATAACTGTATCATTAAGTGACTAATGTACAGGTAAAATATATTATGTAGATCATTGTTTCAGTATATGAGCATGCACAGAAAAATATTTTGTAAAAGAACAGCAAAAACTGTTACAGTGTCTATAAATTGATACTATTTAAATGGGTGAGATACAACAGCTTTTAATTTTATCTTCTATTTCTGTGTATTGTTTGAAGTTCCTTTCAAGAAATATGTATTTGTGTTTGAATTCATGAGAATGACTGCTAATAATTAAGAGAAATAATAGTAAAAAAAACCCTCTGTTTTTGCTTTCAAATATATGCATATATATGGATTTAATGTTTTTAGGAAATATTTAAATACTGAGGGTTTAAACACCTGTTCAATTGTTACAGAATCCATGTCTGTTGAAAGATTTACCTTTTACATATAATGAATTTAGAAGTCTATAGTTGTGGTGTGATGGTGGTGCAAGCCTTTAATCCCAGCACTTGGGAGGCAAAAGCAGGCAGATTTCTGAGTTCGAGGCCAGTCTGGTCTACAGAGTAAGTTCCAGGACAGCCAGGGCTATACAGAAAAACCCTGTCTCGAAACAGCCCCCCCCCAAAAGTATATAGTTAACACTTTAAATACAGAGTCATAATTTTTATTTTCACTGAAATCACAGATTGTAGCACAGTGATATTGGTGACCAGAACCAGATTCAAAAGCAATCTTGGGAGGAACAGTATGACCTTTGCAGCTAAAACTAAAGACTTTGAGATCTAGTGTGTAATAGGCCTAGCACTTGCCTCCATAATAGTATGACAGAAACAAATAATCCACAGTCCAACAATGGAAACCATTTCTTCATAGGGCTTGGACTAAACATGATATACTACCAATTATAGTAGCATAGAAAAAATGGTGGCTCAGATGGATTACCTAAATGAACGCAGTGAGTGGGTAGTAATAGACTATGCAGAGAGCCCAACTAAAAAAGAAACAGGGGGTTTTAATATTATATATAATATAATAATAATATATATAATACATAATTATATATTATATATGATATATAATATATAATGTATAATATATTATTATTATTATTATTATTATTATTATTATTATTATTATTATATCCTCATTTTAGATTATAAGGTCTTTTCCAGACTTCCTCCATGTCCTGAAATTTCAATGCAAATAATAATCTTTACAAGTAAAGAGGCAGTAGTTCTGAGTCAGGCCCAACAGCACAAAGAAAAGCTGTAATGTAGGGGCTGCTTTATGAAACTAATTAGCTCCAGCAGGGTTGTCTGCTTTGATGTGACACTGTACTGAGGCAGTCTAAAGCAAAGCAGTAGTGAGGCAGGAGTGCATCTTTACAAAAACAAGTGCACCTGGGGCTGCATTATTCTGGGTTGACAGGTAAAATTAACCATCACAAATTCTACCCAAATTAGTTAAGATAATAGCGGAAGGAAGATAGTTCTGTCATATTCCCACAGACATGACTAAAATGTTCCCGATGAACTTGGATTGAACCGAAGACATACAAAATTTGAAATTCTGTAAAACTAAAAGTGAATAGAGCTTGTCATAACAAGCAAAAGAAAAACACAGTTTGGTGAAGTTTGATCATATTTTTATACTATTACTGAAAATGTGAGGTTCCTAAGATAAATTTTCTGCAACACTTTTCATGGCATATGCTTGCTGGTCAATGATAAGATGATGAATTAAATAAAGATTCTCCATTAATCAGACATCCTAATGACACATCCTTAAGGACATTCAAGTGTTGCATTTGTTTTTTTTTTTCAAATTTGCACATAGTTCCTGTCATTCTGAGTCATATTTCATCAAAGCACATTGATCATTTAATCAGTCATTTAATCAAGTACCTTATATGTGAGCAGACATGCTTGATGCTTTAGTGAATCACAGGAAGTTTAAAGAGTGAAACAGACTATTGAGGCAATTGAACACCAGCAGAAGCACAGTCATAAACAACCAGAAAATGAGAAAGTGCTAAAATCTGTCGTTCCAAAGGCAAATAATGTGGTACTATTTTTGTGATACATACAACAGATACAAAAACAGACAGAGTAAAGGAGAAGAAATTCACCCAAAAAGTTTTCAGCACTGAAAAAAACAGAACTCGGATTGATTCTTAGATCAATCCGATTCTTAGATTCTTAGATTGATTCTTAGAGTAAGCATCACCTTAACTCTTCTGTGATAGAACTTTTGGATGACAAAAATTTGCATAGAAGAGTGATTTTTTTTTCTTAGTATCAACTGATTATTAATGCAAGCTTTTCACTTCTGAAAAACATTAATGCATTTAGTGTCAAGACAAGGTCTCAGCTATCTTTGATATTATCGAGGGAGAAAATTCTAGTTACTACTTTGCCCATCAAAAACTTAGATTCTTGTGCTTCATTATGGCTGGATAATTTAAGTAAGCATGACATTCAAACTATTTGTTTCTTTTTGACCTAGATTTCTCTGTCATTTCTGAGGTCACATCACTCCTTGAATAGGAGCCTTCTGAATGGTTTGAAAATTCAGTATGTATTTTCTTCTCTTTGTAGTAAAAGCTCTGGTCTATATTTTATCAAAAAGGCAAATAAGATACAATTTGAAAAGCATGCTCCAAACACCCATTATGTAATTACAACCATAATAAGGCTGTAACACTCCTCATTTCCATAGTTTTTGGCATTTCATTCAAAAGGGTGATCCCTAATTCCCATGGGGGATTTGTGGTTCATTATTAGTATCTGTTCAATAAAAACATGTTTGCCAGGGCATGATGGTGCATGCCCTTAACCCAGCACTCCAAAGACAGGAGAAGGCAGATCTTAGGTATTTGTATCAGAAATCAAACTACTAAACAGAAAAAAATCTAGTAATCGAAGTCAGAAATACTATTCATGTTTCAAAGATTCATTGTTCTGTTTGGAAACCTAGAGAGAATAGTCACTGTTCTCCCAAGTCTTTGCAATGGTCATAGGATTTGTCAAAAACACAAAGCCGGATAGAATCTATAAATGCTTATATATATTAATATGGCAGTTAACTCTTGATGCTGTGGTCATGGTGATCTTGTGCCAAAGGCAATATGTATAGGACAGATTTTCAGCTAGGTTGCCCAGCTGAGGCCAGTAAATGAGCCCAGAGAAGATCCCCCACATACTCATCATTTCTGTAAGACATTTAAAACTATGTTGTGTCCTCATAGTGCTGTTCAAGTTAAGCCTTTCTTCATACTCTACTGAAATTCTAAGGACATATAAAAATGGCCAATAATGAACCCCATCACAAAAATTTTTGGTAATTAGAACTAAAACATAGGGATATGATACGAACAGCGTTTAAAGTAACAAAACAGCTAAAAGGAAAGGATCCAGCAAAATCCACTAAAACACATATTTTATTCTTCATGGGCACCTACACTCATATAGACAACATACCCCATAGACAAACACAAGTACACACATAATTTTAAAATGTCTATTTACTTGAGTAGAAAAATACACCCTTTGTCTTTCTGTAATTGGTTTGTTATACTTACAATGTCTATACTGTCATATAATGCAGACTCTCCTTTTTAAAAAGCCAATGAATGTCTAATATACACACAGGCATGTCCTATTTTCATAAAGAAACTTTATCTGTTGATGGACTTTGAGGCAGTTTCCATATTTTTTGTGCACAGTGCTTTGATGAATATAAAACTTCAGATAACTCTTCCGCATACTTCACTACATTTGGTTACATATCCAAAGGCAGGATTTCTAGATCATGTGGTATTTTTGTTTATAATACTTTTAAGAACTAGTTTCTAAAACAATCACACTTTCTTACATTTCCATAAGTGGTGTTTAAGCTGTAATTTCTGCATACCTTTCCTCATAGTTAATTTAGTTTTATACTACTACTATCATCATCATCGTCATCATTATCACCATCATCATCATCACCAGTGTGTGTGAAAGAGAGAAGGTGGAAAAGGAGGGAAGGGGAGTTGTGATGCATATGAGAAGGGGTGCCAACATCTGCAAGTTTATCTTAGAACAGAGCTTTCTGGAGTCAGACCCCCTTTCTAGCTGTGTATGGATTGAACTTGTGTTAGGCTGATATCTTTATGGTGTGAGAATCGTTACATGGTGTGCCATCTAGCCACACAATAGTCTCTTTGAATTCCATTGTTCTGGCAAACCAGGGTGAATTCATTTCATGATCTTTGTGTCTTCACATCCTAATTGTGATATTATAGGTATGTATCACTATCTGACTTGTTTCTTGTTTAAATTTTATAAACTTAATTACAGATGTAAATTTTATTTTTATTGTCCTAATGATTAGAGACTTGAATGTTTTTCATGTGGGTATTGCATGTTAGTGAAAGACAAGAGGTTCATATTATCTTAAGAGAAACTAGAATATCATGTTGCACACTTTGTGTGTCTTTGGAGATAAAGCAAAAATTAGTATGTAACGAAATGAAAACATAAAAGCAATACAGATAACTGAATCAGGCCATCCAGTGTACACTTGTCATTACAAGTTATAGCTGTATGTTCTTCAAAGTAAAGAATGGTTAATGATTATATTTTAAAATAATCTTAACTACATATAAATGAATCATTGGCTCATATATTTTTAGCTCATTCAAATTATTAACTCTGTCCATCATGTTCACTCATAATTTGTGGTGGAAGTATTGGGTTAGAATTCAAAGCCCTATCTATATATGCTGAGAATATGTTCTACCATGGAGGTACATTCCCAGACTCAATTTATTTGATTTAAAGAAATAGAGCAGAGCAATGTACTATTATTTTCTTGATCCATGGGAAACTTTTTTGCAAGATAGGGAAACCAGAAAGCCATGGGAAGGGTAAGAAACTTCCCATACTTGATTCATGAGAAGGAATTACAACTTGGTTCCTAAATACAAGTCTCTTAAAGATCGGAAATAACAGTAATTCCCCAGGAAGTTGTTTATCTATGACTTTCTACCATGGCATCTCAGTTTCAAAGAGAAAGGAAGATAAATTGAAAGTATGTGAAAGCTTTCTAAACTGTAAAACAAGAGATACTATAATTTTTTGTAACTATCACAAACTCTTTCAATACGATAAAATTTACATAAACAATTCATCCAAGAAACAACCAGGAAAGGGATGATTTCATTGTCCATGCTATCTCCAAGTCTCTATTTTCTCACAGGATCAGAAATACTGCCTGCTGAAAAAGTCTATTTCTCCACAGCAAGGCGTTAAAATGTTTTTAGAGGGCAGATAAAGTTCTTAATGCAAGCTATTAAAGGCGTGAAATCTGACTTTTCCCTGTGTTGAACAAGGTTACATTACCCTACTTCTCAGCACACAGGATTCTGCACTAACGCTGCAAACCCAAGATAGTGGCCAGAAGACAATAAATCAAGCTCTTTCATAATCTTTTGGGCTGACTCATTCATTTAGTTAATTAAATGCTACTGAACAACTATGTTTTGATACACATCAAGCTAGATTTGGACAATTATAGTAAATATCTGGATAGGATTTTCAGTCTTTTGGTAGAAGGATTAATCATACAGAAGTATCAGTTTCCTGTGACTCTGTCAGGAAAGGCATTTCAAGTCTACTTGTACCCACTCACTCAAACTGGCCCAAACAACTCACTCAGCCCTGCTTAACAACACTGGAGAGATAAAATATTCTCTTCCAGATCTTCCCTGTTGAATATTACAGTAAATCATGAGTAGTCAGTGAGCAGTGTTGAGTGCAACATTTCCAAAGAGGCAATAGTTGATCTTAATGCACAATGGTGAGAAGAGGAGAGCCATGGGACTCTCTGGGGAAAGACTAATCCAAGCAAAGGAAACAACAAACTCAAAAGCTCTGAGAAAGTAAAGAACTGGGTGTGTTGAAGCACGTAAAGGTCAACAAGAGCATATCCTGTGAAGTTCACAAGATAAGGAGCTAGGCTTTTACAGTCAGTGGTATGGGAGCCACTGTAAGTTTTAATAAAAACTTCTAACTCTAAATACAATGCAGAGAAGGAAATAATTAACCTTACAGGGCCATCACTCAGATTTAATAATTGTCAGTGTTCTGTGACATTTACTTTATTTTCCATTTGCCTAAGTATTTAAAGCATAGCATAACTTTATATTTTAGCTTATTTATTTTAACTATTTACTTACCTCTTACTTTCCTCCCTCCAAAGCTTCTCATATACCACTTTTAGCCTCTTTTTCATTATTGTTGAATGTATTTATGTGTATATATATACATATATATATGTGTATATATATACACATAAATACATATATATATATATGTACATAAGTATTTTTAACTATAACCTCCTCAGCCTGTACAATGTTACTTGAAAGTATGTTTTATGGTTGACTTTCTGGCATTGGATAACCAATTGATGTGCTCTTCCATGGGTAAGATTATTCCTCTTACTCTCAATATTCCTTAGTTCTTTGTGTGAGGTTGAGGCCTCCTGGGCTTTTCATGTGTCTATTGTTTTCCTTGTTCAGCTTGTTCAGCTGCCACATTGGTGAGGCTTTATGGGTATTGTTTCTTACATTTCTAAAAGACATAGCTTCACAGCAAACGTCCTATTCCCTGGCCTCTTATATTCTTTGTCCCCCTTCTTCTACAATGAACCCTGAGCCTTCAGTGCAGTAGCTGCATTGTGAATATATTCATGAGCTCCACACTCTGCATTCAGACCAGTTGCTGGTTTGTTCAATGGGCTCTGTCTGTTGCAAAAAAAAAAAAAAGAGAGAGAGAGAGAGAGAGAGAGAGAGAGAGAGAGAGAGAGAGAGAGAGAGAGTTTTCCTTGATAAGGAATGAAAACCAAACTTTTCTATAGGTATAAGGACAAGTATAGAGAATGCAGTTAGGAATTCTACTGACTTAATAAATTGGCATTTGTAAGTTTTCCACCAAGATCAATGACTCCACTATCCCTGAATAATCAGGTAGGTTTCTGATACTTTGAGTCTATATGCATAATTCTGAAGGCATCTCTGAAATGTATGCTTTCTTACATAGCCACAATGCTATTATTGTATCTAATACAGATAATGAGTCTTTCTTATCATCTAATTACAAATAAATAATAAAATGTATTTACTTATCCAATAACACCACAGGTATCTTTGTATCACTGCTCTGTTGAAAGCATAAGCCTAAGAAGCTGAATCAAACTCATTTAAATTGTATTCTTTTTACTATACATCTTCCCCTTTTCCTTGTCACTAACTAGTAGGAGAGCAAAGGTTCCTTTCCTTGGAAAATGTCCAGATGCAGTAGACTTGTTTCTTCATAATCCATTCAATTTGTTCCTCTAACTCACATGATTATTTTAAAATGGAAGCTAGACCTGACATTAATTAGATTCAGGTTGAAGTTTATAGGTTGTACTGTGTTTCATCTCGAGAAAACATCCAATTTCAGGGTACCATGATAGATCAATGTGTCATGTGGTGGCAGCCTTTCCCTTCTATTGTAAAATCCCCTATAATTCCTCACTCAGAGCTTTCACTCATTAATCAGATGACAATATTTCTCAAATCAATGTTTTTATTAAGTAGTACACAATAGTAATTTTATAGTTTGTTTCTTCCCCATACACACACTTATTAGCTGAAAGTCTCCTGAAGATAACAAAATGCAGTTATTTTCATACCCTAAATATGGTGATTAAGATAATAATATGATGTGCTTTATGACTGACTATTAAAATTATGTATTGTTGGCATGGAATATAAGGAAAACTAGTTAAAGGCTATTATCTAATGAGACAAGAGTATTTGTAGTAATATTTTTAATACTGTAAGTGAGGAAAGTCATCACAGGAAGAGCAGCTGGAAGACTTGATTTTGAATGCAAAGGAAGGGAAACAATTATTCATATGGCCTTAACTTTTTGATTTAAGGGCTGGAGAGGTAGTTAATTTAACAGTGTTTCCTATACATCTAAAAGACCTTAGTGTGTTTCTAGCACACACCCCCATTGGTTGGTTCACAGCCAACTGTAACTCCAGTTTCAGGAAATCCAACACCCTTTCTTGCGTTCATGAATACCCTACCATCACCACCACACACACATACATATAACCAAACACAGAAACACAAGTCTATACAGAAATAAAACTAAATCTTGAATAAAAAAATGTTGAATCAAGTGAATATCACTTATTAAAATGAGATATGTGTAGGGAGAATGGATTTTGAACTAGGTAAGATAAATAAAACTCAGTAGCTCTTTTTAATCTAAGCAGTTTGTTTTGCCTACTGGAGAGCTAAGTGGTGGGATTAAAATTCCTCCACACATGACAATTTGGAGTTCCAGGACAGCTGCCCTATAGACATATAGACTCTGCTTTATAAAGTCAGGAAAAAAAAGAGAGGAAAAAGGAAGGAAGGGAGGGAGGAAGAGAGGGAGAGATGAAAGGACAGAGGGACGGAGGGAGGGTCACAAGGCAACACCTTCTAATCATTCCTAAATAACTACACCAACTGGGAACTCAGCATTCAAACATATGAGCCTATAGGTGCCATTCGAATTCAAACCATCATGGAGACCTTGATAGGGTGGGTATCTATGAGGTAAATAAAATTATGCTGGGATGGTGGGCCATGTCTTTAATCTTAGAAGACAGAGGCAGGCGAAACTGTCTGACCAATGCTGCATGCTGATCTGGTGTACATAGTGAGTTTCTAGCCAGGTAAAACTACATAGTACGGCCCTGTTTCAAAAAATAATAATACATTATGATAGCATTATTTAGCATTTTTTCTTACTATGTTGTATAAATAAGTATTATGGATTTTTTTTAGAGGCTACACAATTATTCGGTCTATTAAGAGATTGTGCCTTCTCTTGGGGCTCTTTTCCTTCTGTCGGGGTACCTTGTGAAGCCTCAATGTGATAATCTTTCCTTTGTGTCATTATATTTTGTTGTGTTTGGTTGTGATCTCTTAGAAGCCTAATCTTCCCTAATGAGGGACAGGAAGGGAGTGGATCTGGAAGGAAGGGAAGATAGAGAAGTGGGAGCAGTAAAGGGAAGGAAAATTAAGATTTATTTTGTGAGAAAAGAATCTATTATCAATCAAAGAAAAAGTAAATAAAATAAATAAAAAGATATTATAGAGATTTTTTAAATGATAAAATAGAAGAATTCTTAATATTTTTCTTGTAAATAGCAAAGGAAGATAATACTAAACATTGACAGCTCTGCAGCCTGAAAAGTTTTTCTCATAGACCCCCGCACAGTGCAGCTGGAATCCTGACTTATGCCACATAAAAGAATTGTAGAGCATATCAGTATGAAGTGATGACAAGGTTTATTAACCAAAGTATACATTCAAAGATAAAATCAAAGTGGGAATTAGGATAGGCATGTATTTAAGTACTATATATGGTATATATAAACAAATACATGTGTATATATATGTACATATATCAAAGTCAAATTGTTGAAAAGATACAACATACACCTAACTTTAAAGGATTAAGTCAAATGTGTTGGAATACTTCTTTTTATCTAAAGAATTTTTCTTTTATAAGTGAGATTATATGGTAGTTATGAAGAAGTTAAGTATGAGTTTACAGATAAGAAAAGTGTTGATAAGATAAAAACAGTTTTGAAGAACTCAAAGAAACTCTCACTACACATAGATTACAAGGAGGTCAAATTACATGTTTTAACTGTAAACATAGCTCTAAATCTTGACTCTGAGGATTTTCTCAGAAAAGCAAATCCAGTTTTTCTCAGGTGGTTTGGTCAGCTGTGTTGAAATTCTTGACTGTCAGCCAGGAAAAGACTTAAACCAGATCTGGGAGCGTGAAAGGCCCTTTTCCTTTCTCATGTTCCCTTGATTTTCCTTGTTTTCCTATTGTGCTTCATTTTTCCTAAATTAAATTTTGCTTCAAAATGATATTTATTCTCACTGTATATTAATATACACATTTTAATTTGACCCAATGTTTATATAAATACATATTTTATTGGTTTCTCATTTTAAGCTAACTTATGGAAAGATTGACATACATAACATACCTAGCTAGAAATCCAGTCTCCAAGAAGTATAAGTGGTTTAAAAAAACTCCCAAGATTAAATGCTCTCAAAATCATTCAGCTAAATACTTAAATTAATTTTTACAATTATCAAACTATTATAATTTAATAAAAATGAAAACATAAAAGTACTTGGAAATTAATTTTAAAAAACATGAAATAGAAAACTGTTTTTAGAACATAGAGAGATGGCTCACCAATTAACATCACTAGATGCATTTCCAGAGCACCTGGGTTTTGTTCCTATGTCCCTCATTGTGGCTCATAACCAACAGGACCTTCCACTCCAGCAGATCCAACACCCATGTCTGGCCTCTGAGGGCACCAAGCCTGCAAGTGGTGCACAGATGATGGGAGAATTTTAAATTATATAACCCTATTTGCTTCCTGCTCAAAAACAAAAATGAGAGGAAGAAAAAACTATACTGAGTAAATAAAGCCATCTAGGACTCAAAACATCTTAGAGCTCAGTGATCTTCCGCAAAAGAGCAAAACTAGGGAGTTGAAGAAGGAGAACGCCAATGGACACACCAAAGTGTTCAAAGAAAAGTCTGTGAGTCCTCCACCCTACACAAAGCACTATAGGCAACTGAGTAAAGCTGGCATTGGGAAAGGTGGCCCTCCTCATGGAATAGCACACAAGTTGGTTGTCCAAATATGTGACTTTGAAAATATACATAAAGGTAAATTATACAGACCAAACAGGTTGCAATTAAGAATGTATATATATATGTACATACATACATGAAATAGCCGTTTTTTTAAAAAGGTTGTAAATTTGAAAGAGTTTGGAAAGGATGTCAGAAAGACAACTCCAAGTCAGAAAGACAACGCCTCCATGTTCTTTTTCTTATTTTTTAAATTATTATTACGTTTATTTTTTTAAGTCTAGTCATAACCTCCCTTTCAGTCTGCCCTCCCACAGTTCTCATCACATTCCTCCTCCCCTGTCTCCAAGAAGATGTCCCCACTCCCTGCCCCGACTAGAACTCCCCATTCCCTGGGGCCTCAAGTCTCTCCAGGATTAGGCACTTCTCCTACTGAGACCAGACCAGGAAGTCCTCTGCTGTATATGTGTCTGTGGCCTCGGACCAGCTAGTGTATGCTGCCTGGTTTGTAGCTCAGTGTCTTGGAGATCTCAGGCGTCCAGGTTAGTTGGGACTGCTGGTCTTCCTCTATGGGGTCTCCTTCCTCCTCAGCTTCTTCCAGCTTTTCCCTAATTCAACCCCAGTGGTCCCAGGCATCTGTCCATTGGTTGAGTGTAAGGATCTGCATCTGGCTCTTTCAGGTTCATGTTGAGCATACTAGCCATACTAGGCTCCTGTCTGTAAGCACACCTTAGCCTCAGTATTAGTGTCAGGTCTTGGAACCTCTCCTTGAAATGGATCCCAATTTGGACCTGTCACTGGACCTCTTTTCCCTCTGGTTCTTCTCCATTTTTGTCCCTGCAGTTTGTTTAGACAGGAACAATTCTGGGTCAGAGTTTTTGACTGTGGGATGGCAGCCCCATTCCTCCATTTGATGCCCTGACTTTCAACTGGAGGTGGACTCTACAAGTTCCCTCACCCCACTGTTGGGCATTTAATTTAATGTCCCTCTCTTAAAGTCCCGAGAGTCTCTCACTTCCGAGGTCTTTGGTACTTTCTAGAGGGTCCACCCATCTCCCAACCTCCCAACCCCCCACCTCTGAAGTTATTGCATATTTCCATTCATTCTGCTGGCTCTCAGGGTTTCTCTCCTGATCTCCCCCAACCCAACCCCAGAACCTAATCACATACACCTTTTTCCCTTCCCCTCCCCTCTCCCACCCAGATCCCTCCCTCTCTCTTCCTCCAGTGATTGCTTTCTTCTCCTTCCCAAGTGGGATTGAGGCCTCCTCTCTTGGGCCCTTCTGCTTGTTAACCTTCTTGAGTCCTGTGGATTGTATCCTAAATATTCTGCCCCTTTTTGATTAATACCCTCTCCATGTTCTTCTTATAAGTAGATCTAATTTTATATATGTGTATTTATGCAAAAGTATGAATAGAGTCCAATAAAGCAGAAAGAGACCCTGAAAGGGGGAAATGAGACTTCAATGGAACTGAGGGGAAAATAGTAGACAGAAGGTAATGTGAAAGTAAAATGGAGAATATTAGGGGGTGGAAGAGGGAGGAAAAAAGCATCCACTAAAACTAAGTATGCATGACAAAGATATAAGGAAACCTGCTACTTAAAAAGCTAAGAAATAATAGTTAGAAAAAATGAGTAATGATATCCAGCATTGGTGGATAAATCCATTTCCAGAAGCTGGAATTATTAAAGAAGAATCCCAGTACCACGGGTTGGATATCTTTCAATAAAACATTTACCAGTGAGACCCTTGAAATAGCAGAACAATATTAGCTATTTTCATGGCTTTTGGTTGCTCTTCAGACCCAGTGATAGAACTTTATTGCTGAAGACACCACACACACATGAATATCCTTACACAACTCTGGATTAGCATGCTATTACACCAACTTTTAAATCAAGATTTGCTTACTGGTCCTAGAGCATCCTGACTGGTATGGCGTAACCAACTGCTTTCTCATTAAATTGCTTTTCTATTCCTCAGAAGGGAAGGCACACCTGGTATTGTAAACCTGATCAAAAGCCTATGGCTGGGGAGGTCACAGGCCCTATTGGGGAAGTTTTATTGTTTTGGTTTGTGTTGGTGTGTGTGTGTGTGTGTGTGTGTGTGTGTGTGTGTGTGTGTGTTTATGTGAACATGATATACCTATCAAAATTCTAAGTATTTGTGTGCCTATAAATTAGTACAAATGTGAACTTAGTTACTACAATATATCATAATTTGTCAAAATACTGTAAATGTATACATTTAAATGGATATCTGTGTCAACCTCTCTAAAGCTCAGGAGAAAATCAGATATGAGGTGAAAAAAAACTATGAAAGCAGATATGGGGAAGATACTGTGGAACACTGTCTTCTGAATATGTCATAGTCACTGCATTCTAGAACATACATTAAACATGTCAACATTTGACATAGTGAGGTAAACAACTCACAATGCCTTTGAGGATCTATAAGTAGTTAATGGATTCTGAGGGAAAGAGACTATTTTCTTAAGTGGTGGAGCCCCTAATAAGTTATTCATGCTTCTGTAAGTAATCCCTCACCTTTGTTCCTAAAAGCTATTTAAACTTCTTTACACACACACACACACACACACACACACACACACACACGTTCACACACGTACACTCACGTACATGCATGCACTCATGCACCTTCACACAACATACACATGCATGGACAAAATAAAAGTATAACAGAGATTCCAATATATGAGAGATTTCAAGTTCTTCCATATATTTGTTAATTGCTTTCCTGAACTGTATTATGCCAAGAAGTCTCAAGACACTTTCATTTGTGAAAATAGTATCAATTTCCAAGTCTAAATACTTACCTTTGACTTTTCATTTAAAGCCAGGTCTTCCCAGGTGTGTCTGGAAATCAAACCTTTCCTGCCTTACTAGGTTTGTGGATTGGGTTGCTTATCAATTACCCCTCACAATTCTCTTTCATCTTTCCACAATGGAATTACTGGAGTAACACCTCTGGCACTCCTTTGAGTTTTATTTACTTTCATTAAAATTCTACAAATATAAATATTAGTCAAAATTGTGTGTGTTTTCTCTTATCAGTTTGTGTTTTGTTATCCTAATACTTAGACCCTCAGATATTGAACCTAACACAAAGGAATCATTTTTCTTGTAAACATCATTAATCCCATTGCTATGTATTCATACAAAGTGCTAGGTATTTTAAATACTTATTCTGCCCAGACTTTATACCCTAGAGTCACTAATTTTTTAATTAGATGACTCTAATGCCTAACAACCCCCTTGAGGAAAAAAATACTAAACAGCTATGACCTCTGCACAGAGGTGCAGCATCAGAACAAATATTCCTTCATCTCCAAGGATATTCAGCTCCTGAACATAACCAGTGTACTAGAAATCAGAAGGGAAGTATCACCGACTCTACAAAATCCAAACACTTTAACTCCACTTCACTATACTTGTTTAACTATGAAGTGGGATTGGGTTGGATTGCAATAAATTATTGAATAAGATCAACTTTTCTTAATAGTTCCCTCTCTGCCTTCATTTGCCCTTGTACAGTTGACTCTCATGAAGTCAACACCAAGGACTCATTGTCCTCACATTGGACTGTAAGTGCTCCAGGAAGTACAGAATTTCACTTATATTTTTCTAATCTTCTCTGTCAACCTGATTACCCAACTCACCAGTGCCCTCTCATCAAAGAACATTCTCATCTTGAAACAGCTGCTCACGATTATTATATAATTAATCTAATATAAATTAATCACAAAAGGGCGGGAATGAATAATGTGGTACTTGCCCTCCTTTGCTAGCCTCTTCAGTAGTCTTTGCATTTGCAAATTACATAAATCTCTAGCCATCATGATTGAAGAATATGTGATAAAAACGAGAATATTTCAGCAAGTTTAAGGAAAAGTCAAAGCTAATAAAATGGATGTAGTATAGAATATTTTTCCAGGAATGTGAAACCTACTGCCCAAGGGACGAGGTGGGTCAAGTAAAGATTTTCAGGGCTGCTTTTGTTTTATTTATTGGTGCCTGGAGAGTGAGCATATCTGACTTCCTTTCCTGTCTCCAAATTAATATTCAAGCGATAGGAAAGAGAGGAAAAATCTTAAAAGGATGTGAAAGTTGATGTATCAAGAGCAAAATGACTATTATCAAAACAATAAATGACAATGAATACTGGAAACTATCCTGAAGAAGCGGAATTATCATGTGCTTCTGAAGACTATGTGAACTGATGCAACCACTGTGAAAGTCAGCACAGGGATTTCTCAAAATAAAGCTACCATACGGCCCACCTGTAATGATTTTTATTGCTGATCTGGCAGGCTCTAGATTCACCCAGGAATGGGTGGAGAACATGTGGTAAGTACACACAATGAAGGTTTTTCTTTCCAGATGTAAGAAGAATAAATGTATACCATTTGAAGGAGAATAAATGGGACTATAGATGACATGGAAGCAGAAGGATGACAATGAGGAAGGAGGGAAGCATAAAGTGGGTAATGAATGATAAATTTTTGTGTTTATAACCCCTGTGTTAAAAAGTAAAAATTATGATTTGATAATTTAAAAAAAGAATATTCTCTGGGAAGGTGGATTGTGGTAATTGCCTTAAGCACTGTGTTTGAGCCCCAAATATTTCTATAATTTAAGGACAGAAGATAAGTAAAAATAAAACTCAAAGAACCAAGAGCTCAATGTATAAAGTAAAAAAAAAAAAGAAATTACACACACACCACACACCACACCACACCACCACACACACACACACACACATACACACACACACAGAGAGAGAGAGAGAGAGAGAGAGAGAGAGAGAGAGAGAGAGAGAGAGAGTAGAAAGGGAGTAATTTGAAGATAAAGAAGGATTCGTGAGAAAGGGAAAGAGGAGATGGGTGAGAATACTGGGGAGGTAAGAGGTAAGATGCATCAAAAGATAAAACCTACTGTCTTGTTCACTGATTAAAGTAATCAGTGAAAAAGAAAAAAAAAAGTAGTTTTTGAAGGAACGATAGAACACGATAGCAGATAAGACACAAGTTCCAGGACACAAACAAACCTTGGTAGAACAAAGTAGAAATGGAAAGAATTGTGTATAAACAAGGATAAGGATGAGATGAACTGGATGAGAGTGCCTGTAATCCCAGCATGTCTAAGGAAGATGGGAGGCAGAGACAAAAGTCTTCTGAAGCTCATTTATATTGTGTGCATGTACACACACACACACACACACACACACACACACACACAAATACACAAGAGGCTGATTTTTTGGTAAACTATGAATGGGCACATATCAGTGTTTTTGTGCAACTAAGAAAGTCTTTAGAAAAGAGAAGAGAATGTAAGAATATTAAGATCTAGCAGTTATGGTGGCACCATCTTGTAATCTTAGGTCTTGAGAGTTTGAGGCAGGAAGAATAAAAAATTGATGGCAGTGTGGGTTAGGTAGTTTGTCTCAAAATAAAAGGTATAAAAAGAGGCCATACTACATATTTTTGTAGTAAGATCATAGTGTGTACAGACTTTGAATCAGTCAAACCTTATTTCACATTTTTAGTTTATTCATCTGAATGTAGATGTTACTTTTGGATAAATTGCTTGATCTCTCTTGCCTATCCTAATCATTAAAAGGAAAAAATAAAAAATAAGGTAATAGTTTAGTCTAATAGTTAATGTTAGTGTATAAATTACAGAACCCAGCGATGCATGAGCTCTTTTTAAAATTATTAATTGTTTAAAATGTTGAAACATTATTTTAAGTTTTACTAGAGAAAACAAAAAGCATGATATAACCTTTAAATTGAGATACTGGAAAATGTAAAATTTTGACATGTAGCCAAAGGTGAACTCAGTATATTGAGGAGAGATGTACACTGTCATGTTCATTGAAATATGATTCAATCATTAGATTATAGAATCAACCTAAGTGCTCTTAACTGGCAAAGGCACCATGATACATATATATACAATGGATGAGAGTCTACTATAAAAAGAATGAAATACTGTTGTTAGTGGCAATATGGTTGGAACTGGAGGACATTCAAAATGAAGCACAGCACACAAAGAGAAATCCCATATGATCTCACTAATGGGGAAACTAAGAAAATATAATCCGACTTGAGTGGAGAACAGAACATTGATTGTTAAACACGAAGTGAAGAGTGAATACAGAGGTGAAATAGGTTGGTCAATGATGGCAGTATTAAAGTTAGGAAGAGTAAATACTGGATAATTTGACTATATGTGACTATAGTCCAAAATGGTTACAAAAGAGGATTTATTTAATTTATACTTAATAAAGAATAAATGATGAATGTTTTAGGTGATGGATATCCTAATTAGCCTAATGTGATTATTAAGTAATGTCCACATGAATCAAACTGTTTTAATGAGTAATACTTTTGAGATATATTTATTGGATGCATTATATGTATATATGTATAATACATACATATGTACATGCATACATACATATATGATGTCGATCAAAAATCAAGCTTCCTGGGGATGTATTTTAATTAGTAGAGTGTTCAACTACCATACATGAAGCCCTGCATTCCACTTGCAGTGAGGCATGAAATGAGTGGAATGCTCTACTCTTATGCTCATGAAGAATTTCACAGACGTATCGCAAACTTCTAGTTCATTCTAGTCTACACAGCAAGTTTGAGGCCAACCAGGGTTACATGAAATCCTTTCTTATACAAATAAAATAGAAATAAGTTCTAAAATAAAATTTTGGAATGAATCAAAGCTGGGAACTAAAAGGAAGGACATAGTAAAGTCATTTATAGGGTTACATGCATTTACTCATTAAGCCCCAAATCATAAAGCACTTCTAGAATCAACTATTGATTCAGAGACAACTATATGAATATTATTTTATAGAGCTTTATATTTAAGAATATTATATTGTACTAAAATAGATAAATCCATTACATAAGAAAAAACAGGCCAAGTTTTAAATTATAATTTTACTTTTGAAATGAGAATAAATTATTTGAGTGCCAAGCATGGTAGAACATGCTTTAAATTCCAGCACTAGGGATATATAGGTAGGTGCATCACTGAGTTTGAGGCCAGCCTGGTTTACAGAATGACTCCCAGGACTGCCAGAGCTACACAGAAAAACTGTATCTCAGAAAAAAAAAAGAAGAAATCATTTGAAAGTCTGTCAAAGTGATTTACTCACAAATATAAATGTGATCATATCAAAATTATAGTAATAAGTACTTTCACTTTGAAATCATATTAAAGTTAACTATTTAGATGATCGTATATATGTCACAAATACTTATATTATTTTTGTATGGATTGCAGATTGTTTCGTTGTTTTAGAAGATAGAATTTCAGTTTGTAGCCAACTTTAAACTTGAACATAGAAAATTTTTCCTGCTCAGGTGACAGATGCTGGAATCACAAATGGAAGACAGCCCACTTGGCTTAAAAGTAGATTTAAAGAGATAACCCAGAAGAATTTATTGGAACTTTTTAATGAAATGATTCAAATTATTACCTTTAGCTATGGAATATATTCATGTCAAGTATTTGTCTTTCAAATACTAAAGGTAGGGTTGCACAATTCTGATTTCAAATCTCAATTTTCAGTCTATCCTTCAAGTTCCAGTGCGTTGTTTCTAAATACGTCTCCACCACTAAGCATGTACACTCTGGCCTCTGTAGTCCCATATATCTGAAGTGCTGGTTATCATACCACATACACAGTCTAGTTAAAGATCAATCATATTTTAGAGAAATGCCTCATTTTCTCTACCAGATTTTAAAATTTTTCAACTATTAAAATATATGTTTTTTTTTTCTTTTCCAACAGTGCCTAACTCAGTAATTTACACATAACAAATGAAACAGTAGATCCTTGGAAATTATTCACCAAGAGAAAATAGAAGATCTTTAATTCTGAAAAACAGGAATTTTCTCTTCATAGATATTTTACATATTATATACCTACAGATTGACTTTGTGATAATTTTAATCTTCTTTAAAGCAATACAATTTAAGCTGGAAGTTTCTCTGGGTGTGGTTTTCAGTCTTTCTCCAGCCATCTCAGTTACTGCATTGTCACAAACACTACCAAGACTCTTAAAAAAGACATCAAGCTGTTTTCTATGGTATGCAAAGTAAACAAATAGGGAAGGCAAATTTCATTTATATTAGGCCTTGTGTCACAGTATGGGTGCATATAATAATCCTAGTATCTTACCACAATATGATGAACTAGTTAACATCTTTGGCTTAGCAGATCTATCAGTACTTGGCTTCTCTTTGGATGAATGATATCGTATAATATGATACACTAGATTTCATTTATCGGTTTGTTTTAGTTGGGTTAGTTTCATTTAGTTTGTTTACTATTTCTGTGATTAAGTACTATGACCAAAGCAAGTTGAGGAGGAAGGGTTTATGGAGCTTATGCTTCCACATCATAGTTCATCATCAAAAATGTCAGGACAAGAACTCAAAGAAGATAAGAATCTGGAGACAAAGAGCTATTGTAGAGGCCATGGAGGGGTACTACTTACTGACTTGCTACTCACGGCTTCCTCGGTCTGTGTTCTTATGTAACACAAGACCACCAGCCCAAGGGTAGCACTACTCAATGATTTGGGCCCTTCCCCACAAATTACTTCTTAAGAAAATGCCCTATAGGCATGTCCATAACCTGATCTTAGGCAGGCATTTTTTCAGTTGAGGCTCCTTCCTCTCTTATGACTATATAGTATGCCAAGTTTACATAAAACTAGCTATCATACATTTCATTAGTGGATAACTATTTGGGTTGTTTCTACTTCGGAATTATTATAAGTAACAGTGTTGTTAACATTTGATACAAAAATTTACTTAAATATATCTTTTAATTTGCCTGTATATCTATCCAGTAATAGGATTGCTGGATTATGTAGTAACGAACATATTTAAAATTTTGAAGTACTGCTGAATTGTTTTTCACAGCAGATGAGCCATTTTATATCCTCAAGGATTTATGTTTCTTATTTTTATACATCATTGTCAATCTTTGCAATTTCCCAAATTATTAAGTAAAAGGCAATATAGCATATAGGAATTGGTATCATATTATGGTTGTTATTTTTATTGCCCTCATGGTCAATACTGTTAAGTATCATTTTAATGTATGTTAGCCACTGTATTTTTTGTCAAAATGTTGATTCTATTTCTTTGATCATTTTAAATTGTGTTGTCTCTTTGTTGTTTGGTTGTAAGGCTTTCTTTTTTATTCTTTTTCTTTTTTCTTTTTTTTTTGTATTATCAAATCATAATTTTTACTTTTTAACACAGGGGTTATAAACATGAAAATGCAGGATGTGGGGAAGGGGATGACACAGGAGCATAGGTATTCAGGGGGAGTACAGATATCTTTCGGAACGGGATATCAGCTGGATGAAGGTTCAGGGGTCAGGTCACTATGACTCTGCCTATGATTCACTTGTCCTTATCTAATTTGGTACTATCCGCCAAGGCGGATATTATTTATAAGGTCTATGACTACTCAGGCTGGTAGATTTCCACAAAAGCTGCCTGTTTACAATAGTTTATAGCCATCTGTTTCAGTGTTTTTCCATAGAGACCCAAGACTTTGTGTTAGCAGGCATGAATGTCAGGCCTATTGCTGATTTTAGACTTATGGCCTATTTTAGGCCTTCAGTGAATAAGCAGGGCTGCCCCTGACATCTCCTCCCTTCTCCAAGTATAGAAGGGCTGTGGTGATTTTAATCTTGCCAAGGCGGGGATAAAAGCCTGACCTCCAGTAATTAAAGGGAACCTTTTAATGGCTCCAGTCCCCCTGTCATTGTCCAGTGAGGCATGAGGGCCATACCTGTCCCGATATCTTTTTCCTGGAGAGGGGATACTTTTGACATCAACCCCTATGCAGTCAGGCTTGTCCCTCAGGGAACCCAGAAACATATTTTTAACTTTTTTTTATATTCCCTTGCAGTGCTTAGCGTTGTAAGGCTTTCTAATAAAGATTTTTAAAATATAAATTAGCTTTTGTCTTTGACAATTTCATAGATAATGAAACTTATTTATTCTTTCCCTCAGTGTTTCATCTTCCTCTCACCCTGGTCAATTACCTTTTCTTTTTTCAAATCTCCATCCACATTCAATTTTTTTGTTGTCTATTGTCAACAAAAAGGCCATTGGTGTGACTGTGTGTTTGGAGTTGTCTTTTAGAGTTTGGTGGACTCAGCAGTGAGTACACAACTAAATGTAGTGACCCCTATCTCCACAAAATTTTGGTAATGAAAGAAGTACTAGGGCCCCAGGAACCCACCCACTACCATAACTCATTATTTTTGAAAGGAACAGTCCTGAGAAGGCAGCTAACTATATTTTCTACGAGTAGTAATAGCTGTTTCTGGCCTGAAATACAGAATTTTTAGTTCTATCTTTTAGCTCTTCCTTGTTCCCTCTTCTAAGATATTGCCTGTACCTGAGAGCAGAAAGTATACATGTCTTCTACAATGCCAGTAGTCTGAGTTACTCAGGAAGACCTTTCCAAGAGAAGGAGGAGGATGGGGAGGAGGAGGTGGAAGAGAAGGAAGAGTAGGAGATGAAAAAGGAGGAGGGGGAAGGAGGAAGAGGAAAAAGAGGAGGAGGAAGAACAAAAGAGGAAGAGGGAGGAGGAGGGGAGAAGAGAAGGAGGAGTGCTGGAGGTATGGGTCATGGGTAAGAGCACTAGCTGCTCTTCCAGGAGATCTAAGTTTGGTTCCCAGCACTGTCATAGTGGCTCACAACTAACATTCTAGTTCCAGGGAATCTGGTGCCTTCTGATCTCAGGCTCCAGACATGGTCATGGCACACAGACTTACGGAAAAGTACCCAAACATACAAAATAAAATATAAATAAATAATTTGATGAAAATATTAGGAAGGCAAAATATACCGCCTGAGAAGCAATGTAACCAAACCAACCACTGAGTCCTGCATTGAGCTTGGTTCAGGGTTGTTTGTAATGGTCTCAGCTATTTTGATGAGAGGGAAGTATTTAGTGGGAATCACTGGGATAGTTACATCATTTGGAATAAAGTTAGACTTTTTTTATAACTATACCTAGATATTACTAATTCAAAACCATCAAATATGTGACAAAGAATTGTGTTCCCCTCAAATTTACCTTCTATAGATTGAGTACTGCCAGTGGAAGATCATACATAGGTCATTATCAATGATTCCTGATTTTCTTCCTAGGAAATCTTTCTCATTGTTATTTAATTGTTTTTAAATCCACAACATTGAACTCTGTCTCATTTATTTTGATAATGCCTAATTGCATTGAGTAATATTTTGTCATTTTCATTATGCATATTTCAAACTTCCTTGCTTACATGGAATTCTAAATATCTTATTGCTTTTGATGACATTGTAAATAAAATTAATTTCTTAATGGTATTTTTATTTTTTATTTTTCATGTTTACAAATACAACCAAAGTTTGTATACTGATCTTATATCTTACACCTAATGTTCATAGGTTTTTTAAGGATTTTCTCTGTGTACTCTTAAGTGAATAAATACTGTTTTCCTTCTTCTTTTCTAGTTTTCATGCCTTTAGTTCTGGTTTTTCAAATCTAATTGCCAGATGATAAGTTTTTAAAACATATAGTATATGCTTGTTGTTATAGCACCTGTGATACTCTAATAATGGCGCTGGAGAGTATGCAGCAGGAAGATCACCCTGAGTTTGAGGCAAACTGGAAGTGTATGATGAGATCCTGTCTCAAAACAAAAGTCTTGCTTTAGAAAATAATTTTTAGGCTAAATGCATTTTCTAATAATGGAAACAAAAAGCTTTTATAACATTAGTGAACTATCATTTTTTATACCTAAATTTCTCAGCCCCTTATACTATAACTGAGATTAACATCTATAAATAACTGAATCTTTTAACTTGTTTGTTAATTTACGTGTTTTTCACTTACTCATATTTAATACCAGACCTCACTTTACTGTCCAGGCTGGCCTCCATGTCCAACTTCAACCTTAAGACATTCTGTAACTGTGGTTAGAATATCATGTCAAGCAGTTCTATCTGCTTAATCACAACTTATCTCCAATGTTTCCTCCACATAGCAGGTATTAAGCTGTCTAAGAAGGATTATATGGAAAATCAATACTACATTTGTCATTTTAAATTACATGATAATTTCAAGGGGCAAGAGAGATGAGTCAGTAGTTAAAATTGCTGGCTGTTCTTTCAAAGAACCTAGGTTGGATTTCAGTACCAATATAGTGACTCACAATCATCTGTTACTGAAGTCTCTCAGGTTTGGACACCCTTGACTGGCCTCTGATTTTCATTACTTGACTAAGTGAGTAAACTTAGTTTCCTCATTTACCATTGTCAAAGGAACTTTTTTAGTATTTCCAGAAGGTGCTCAGCAACAAATGAATAAATTCATCTTCTCTAAGTGAACTTTAAGAAGTGATTTTGGTTATGTTTTTCTACCTTTTGTCCCTTAATATAATCATTTTCAACATTACTTTCCATAAGTATTTCAAGTCAGCAGCTACATGCCAGATTCCTGATAGACTGAAGTTACTATCTTTTATATAAAGTTAGCAAAGCAATGAAACTTTGAGTACAGAGAAATGTGATGTTTGTATATGCAAACCTTCTTTGAAAACCAAAACGTCTTGGAATTACCCATTATCAGACCATAAAATTATAGTTATAAAAAAAAATTTAGCCAGGTGGTAATGGTGCATGCCTTTAATTCCAGCACATGGGAGATAGAGACAGGTAGATCTCTGTGAGTTAGGTCAGGCTGGACTATAGAAGAAGTCCCAGGACAGGCAGGGCTATACAGAGAAAATCTGTCTTGAAAAACAAAACAAAAAAGCAGCATTTCTTAGAAAGTTTCATAATAGTAATTTTTCTGAATTCATAATTACTGAAAATGAATCATTGGTTGGCAAGACAGGAAATTTCAGAAACACTGATGTTGACTATATGCATTGTATTAAAAAGTATGTATATCGTGCTTTAAAAGAATTTATATATTATCCTTTAGAAGATGTTATCCTCAATTTTAATTAAGTGCCCATGCTACTGCTTGTGGTTATGTTTATAGCTAAATGCAATTTTCTAAATGCAATGTGGTGGCCTGTAGGAGGAGCAAAGGTGGGAGGAGTAAGGAGAGGAAGAGAAGACAGAAGAGGAGGAGTGAGGTGAGGGAGAGAGACAGAGATGTAGGAAGATGAAGAGCCACACAGGTATGGAGAGCAGTCCTGGGTAACAATTTATATTTAGGTCAGTTAATTGGGAAACACCTCTAATTGTATGGCCATATTGTTATTGCGCATTACCAAACATATAAAGCCTTTGATTAATATTTAAGCATTAGAGTCTCATTTTCTTACCGGGCCTGCTTGGATGGCAGGATGGTCTGGGCAATGCCCAACCTTGCAAAGACAGTGTGGAAGATTGGCAGAGCTATCCCTCATGCTGGCGTCTCATGGTTGGCAGGGCTGGTATCTCTGGCTGGCTGTTTCTAGCTGTGGTGCACACTTGGCCTCTGGCCGCAGAACATGAAGGCTGAGCTAGGCAGAGCCGCTGCAGCTTAGATGGTCGGCCCGTGCAGCCCCATTTTTTCAATAATACATCAACAGTGGCCAAAGGCATTGGATCCCCCTTTAACCCTAATGTGGGTACTTGAGAACCAAACTTAGGTCCTCTACAAGAGCAGTATACACTCTTAACCACTGGACCCCAGAGCTCATATGTTCTTAAAAGATTATTTATGGAAATATACTTAACGTGCTTTATTCTTACCATTAAGAGTTCAATTAACATAAATTTAAAAATAATTACGGTGATTATGATATATGTAGCATTCACTTCCTAAGAACTGTGATGTATTCAGTCATATACTTCTGTTATTGACAATATAAAGGTCACAATGAAGGAGAAATCTGTTGCTATGTAAATCAATATTTATGTAAATTTAGCAGGGCCTGACCCGAAGGTGGTGATTCATCATTTATTGATCTTCAGTACAGTAAATTAAGCATTTTAATTTCTTTAGAGAAGTGGGTTTTTTGTCTCACTTCTATACAAAAGTTAAAAAGTTAATCTCAAAAAAAAAAAAAAAAAAAGGTGAGACTAGAATAGCAGCAGAACTCAAGACTAGAAACTGTGTGGGGCTAGAATGCAGAAGGGCTGATGGAAAGATGCTTAAGTCATCCAGGAATGCAGCTGGATAGCAAGAGTGACTTCTAATGTTCTATAGCACAGTAGGCTAAGTACAGTTTACAAGATTTCTTTATATACTTTATAATAACTTGAAGAAAGGATTTTAAATGTTTCAAACACAAAGAAATGATAAGTGTTTCAGATGACGGATGTATTAATTACATTGAATACCTGTATTGAAATGTCACACTGTAGCCTATTTATAAATACACTTAATAGTGCTCAGTTCCATAGAAAAGATGATATTTTAAGGATGTATTGTTACTCTCTTAACTGTACAAGCAGTATATACAGTTTAATTCCCACTATTAAATAGAATTCCTACCATAATGCAAAATATATTTATCTACCAATATTATCTTGAATAAGCCAACAGCATAATAATAAAAAGTCATTATAGCTACCAAATTAATCTAAATTGCATATCATAACTTAAAGGCACCTAATATACACATGAAAGTTGTTTTCTGCTACCCTCCTTGATCATTTATAATCTGGAATAGATGTGTGAAATGTAGGGATTTGGTTTAAAAACATACAGGCAAATTTGAATTTATCAATTCCAACAGAGCAGAACTTAGATTGGAATATTTAAGAGCTTTCATTTAATTAAACTCAGAAAAACTTAGAAAATACTTTCCTGGAATAAGGCGATTTAAAATCCAATTATTAGATTTGAAATATTTGCTTGGAACATCCAACCTTACTAAGAGAAAAAAAGCATTTTCAACAATAGGTGTATTAAAAACTCAATATGATGGCCAACAAACTAATTTCATGGTATTTTAATGAGTTGGAGCTAAAGAAAGATGAGTGCCAACTTAAGAAATAAGTTTCACTTCTCTGTTGAGGAATACCATTTTCTCCAGTGAGTTCAAAGGGCTCAATCTAAAGTTTATGATCTAAGAACCAGAGAACTTGGATTAATGCCCAGGAGCAGGGGTCACTGCTGGCTCTTGAATTTATGAGGACTGTGTTTATAGTTCTATGGAGAAACATTTTATCAGAAAAAAAAAGTTTATGAAAGGAAAGAAGAGTCTGCTTTCTTGATAATGGTTTTCCTAAAATCAGTGTTTCTATTAGGGAATATATAATCTACACAACTTAAACTGGAGCCTTAGTACTTTACAAATGTAATCACACCTTTTGAAAGTAGATATTGACTAGTCTAATAGTGGTAAATGACCTAAATTTAAATCTCTGTGTGCTTTTGTCTGATTTCTGCTGAAATTTGCTTTTCTTCTGGTTTGTTAGCCTTTACAACTCTTATACTTGTTTTCCAAAGCTTTTAGAATTTGTCACTATTCTAGCTATTCAATCTTGATTCTTCTACTCCTCAGAATCCACTATTTTCTTACTAACATGTTCGGGTTTCTCCTGCCTCTGTCTGTATTGAAAGTGTTGCTCTTATTCAAATCTTTCTCATCCTCTAAATTCTAATTTAAGACCTGGCCACTAAGAAAGTATCCTTGAGTATTACAATCCTCAAAGTTCATTAAAAAATTTTTCTATCACTTAATATATAATATGTAAATTGGTCTTTGTGTCTATATAAACTTATATTGGGATCATAAGTTCCCACCAAGTCTTGTGATCTGAGTTCAATTATCCTGACACACACAGTAAAAGGTTTGAACTGAGTCTCTCAACTTGTCCTCTTGTGGCACATGCAGGCCCATATGCATGCACGAGTACACACAGAGCTTTTTGAGTTCTAGCCAAGTGTTCTACCACTGAGCTATAGCTCAGTGACTTGGCAACATATCTGACTGTTACAACTGTATGTTGCTACCAATAGTGGAGAACAGAAGTGCTGCTCACCCTTCTACACAGCCTAGAATAGGTCACAAACACAACAAAGCTGGGTTAGTAGTATAGTAGTGTTAATGTTGAGAAAACTTACCCTACATGTAAATGTTCAACAAAAAACCCCCACTATATACAGTACAACTGATTTTATATATAAAATTCTAGAGAAAACACAACCAAATGTCACTAAACATATGAATGGTAGCCTGGGTCAACAGATGGGGAAAAACAACTGAGTAAAAGGGCCAAGAGAAAACACTTTAAGCTGATAGGACTATTGCTTTTTATGCACAATAATGATATATATTATCATTTAAACCTTTTCTCTTTATGCATAATAATATTTATGAAATTATATAGAACTAGGAAAATTTATAAAGATGTGCAGTTAAGACTGATTTTTAAATTACTGTTATCACGTTAAACTCACTCTATAAAACTATCACACAAGAAATAAGAAAACGATGAATGAGAAGTTAGAAATGACCTGTCTAGCAAATAGTAACCTGAAATTGGATTGACATTCCCATGCCAATAAGCTGTAGTTTGGTAGAACATAATACCACAGAACTACAGAGAATTCAAAAGAAAGAATTCAATCAATTGTTCTACTGAGTTCTGCAAGTCATAGTGAATAATAAAAATGTTTTATACTCTCTTATGTCTTCAAAGAAATTCCCCATTAGCAGAAGATCTAGTTTAAGACTATTCCACTGAGTATTGTTGAAAGACTATTCCTCACAGCCAGGAGAGAAATTCACACAGCATCTTTATGAATTTTTTATAATGTTTGTTATAGAATTTTCATGATAAATGAAGGCAAGATTTTTCCTAGAGATATGAGATGAGTTTATCCCTTTGAATCTTCAGAAACACTGAGCTTATCATAACAGAAATGCATATTACCTCCATAGGCAAGAGCAGAGACCCCTATTATGTACTTTGTTAACAAATGATGTTGGGCTGGAGAGATGGCTCAGCATTCCACATGGTGGTTCACAACCATCTGTCATGGGATCCGATGCCCTCTTCTGGTGTGTCTGAAGACAGTGACAATGCACTCACATATATAAAATAAATAAATCATTAAAAAAAATAAAGACTCTAGAAGTATGGAGTTGGAAAGATGGCTCAGTGGTTAAGAACACTGACTGCTCTTCCAGAAGTGTGTCTGAAGACAGCAACAGTTTATTCAAACATATAATTCTTTTTTAAAAATTGTAGTCTCTGACATTGAATAGTTTATTTAAAATACAAAAAATAAAAATAAACAAATGATGTTGCGACTGAGAAACAAAGCATTGCAGTAGATAAAGCTTGACTAAATGATGCAGACGTTCTTTTTCCTTCTCAAGTTGGATGAGACTTTTTTTTCTTTCACTTTGAGTTTTGTTGAGACAGTTATGTAGGAAATAGCCCCTTCCCCTGCTATTTGGAAAAGTTATTTTTCCCATCTGTCTCATTAAACCCTTGGACAAAAACCATCTTGGAAGTAATAAAAAGCATTACACTCAGCTCTGTGTAGAAAGTGTCTGTTGAAAGCAGAGAAGTAGAAAGCCAGGTTACTCTCTAGAATCCCTGGAGATAGCAAAGGTCAGCATGAATCCTGGCAACACTAGTAGAGCTTTTAAAAAGAAAGAAAAAACAGGGAAAGAAAAGAACATGGAGATGCACAAAGCTCATTTCTAGGATTTCAACCTCTAAAAGGGAACATTTTTAATGCTGACTTTAAAATATATTAGATTTACTACCTTCATACAAGTAAACGGGTTTCACTGTTAACAGCCTATCTTGTGTGTTCCTTGAATGACCTTTGAGGTCTCATGCCATACTGGTACAATTGTAAGGCTTCTAACTAGGACTTTCAAGTAACGACTTGAGATGATACAACTATGCTCTGCTGCCAGGTACCAAATATTTGCCATATATATTAGGAGACTTGTGCCTAAAATCATCAGATTTTTTCCTAATGATATATAACTAGTGTTTTTAAACTGAATCACTGTCATACTTCAATATTAGCATGAATCAGGGAAAGCTAGTAAAAAATAATTTATGTCAACCAAAGAAAAAATGTTTTTATAGACTCTTCTTTTGTGAATTTTATAAATTTATTTAAACTAGCCAGAATACTTCTAGTAAAGTTTTCTCTAAGACCAGTGAGTGACTAGAAAAGCTTAGACTAGCTTAAGTTGCCCTACTTTTTCCGTTATCTCCACCTCCATCCCTGGATTAACACTTAAAATTGATGTAGAAGACAATGTATCTTTGGAAAAAGCATTAAAAGAATGTACATGTCAGGTAAAGAATAGACTTCTCTTGTAATAGTAGAAGAGGGCAGTTTAGAGTAAGAAGATTCATTATTGAAAACTAGAATCCTCCAGGCTATGGATATATCTCAGTGAGAGGATGCTTGTTCAATGTATCAGAGGCCCTAAGATAGTCCCCTATCAAAGAACTAGACTACTTTCAAAGTTCTAGTGCATGGTAATCAAATTACATATGAATGTGTATTGTGTAAGAAATGGCCCAATTGTATGTAAACCGTGCTGCTAAGAGGAAGAAATAAGGATTGCTAACATTATGACGTACAATGAAATTACCATGCAATAAATGTTCAAATATGGTTAATTCTCTTATTTGGGATCTTGAGTTCATAGTGAATATTGGTGTTCTTTTGGGGAAAAAAAGCAATTCGGAGTTACTCAAATTTACCTTCAACTCACTGTAGCACAAGGAGACCCTGAATTCATCACTCTTCTGTCTCAGCATTTCAAAAAGTAGGTTTGTAAACCTGGGACACCACTTCTGACCCCAATTCTACTTGAGTTGCTATTTCAACCCCTTGAATTCCTCTAAGCATACCAACGTTATATCAATGGCAGCAAAGACAGCCTTGGAGCAATATCTTTCCTATAATTTGAGTTCTTTTTATATGTCCCACATGGTAATGGAAGACAAGATTTTTGAGTATCAGACATGTGGAAATTAACAAATTTTGTTTTTCATCCATATTTCTACTTAATGCTATTTCCTTTGAACAATTTCTTTGAAATACCAAGAAACTTAAAACCCCTGTTTCTTTTGTGATAAACCAGTAATTCCTCTTCCCATCCCTCCCTCTTTCCCTTTCCTGCTCCCTTCTTTTGTTCCTCCTGTCCTTTCTTTCTTACCATTCACTTATCATTATTATTATTTCCTATAGCCTCTTCTCATTTGTCCATTTTCATTAACTACAATGTATATGGAAGAGTTCATCATAATTAATGTTTATTTGAAGGTGTTAGACCAGGCAGCCTAATAATATATTTAACATTGCTAAAGAACCATCTCACCCCTTCCTTGTCAGAATAATTTTAAGGCAATCTTTAATAAGTTATTCCAGTTTATCTTCCCAGTCTCCAAACTGCCAACAAAATATGACCATCCCAACGATCTTTTTGTGAGACAGACACATAGTTACTGGCACAAAACCAAACTCTACTGTCAGGTATGAGTGCAGCACCTTGAGAGATATCAGTTTGGCCTGGTTAATTTGCATATAGGGTAGGTATACTCTCTTCTTGGATAATTCTATCATCTCCTCGTCAAAACAAAATAAGGCTACTGCATACCACATAACATTTTCAGTGAGAAGCTGATCTCTGTACTTGCAAGGGGGAAAATGGCACACAGCAAAGCAGCATTTCTCAACCTGTGAGTTACAATCCTTATGAGCTTGGGTGTCTAATGACTTTTTGGCAGGTATAATCTAAGACCATTGGAAAGCACAGATATTTACATTTGAATTCATAATAGTAGCAAAATTACAGTTGGGAAGTAACAACAAAAGTAATTTTATGGTTGGGGGTCACCACATCATGAGGAACTTAAAAGGTGGCAGGGTTAGGAAGGTTGAGAAGCACTGCAGTGAAGGGCTTACTCAATGACTCAGAAAACAGTGTTGGAAAAGCAAAGTTCAAGGACAAAGACAAATGATGGAGTAGAGAACATTAGGTTAGAGTAATAGGATGCTTATCCATCAGTTTTCCTCTGTGCTCATCAGGCTTAGATTAGACAGATTCAATGATAATATATCCAAAATAATTTAGCATCTATAATTCACAAAACAAGTAGGAGCCTGAGGTTTTCCTGTGTGTGTGTGTGTGTGTGTGTGTGTGTGTGTGTGAGAGAGAGAGAGAGAGAGAGAGAGAGAGAGAGAGAGAGAGAGAGAGAGAGAGAGACAGAATTTCTTGCAATGGTCTGTGCCCCTTCATTTTGCCACCTAATTTTATAGTTTATGTTGCTGTTACGTGTTCCATTCATTTTGGAGTGTGCTTATATATGTGGGCAGTATATAGATAAAGTTGTTTGCCTGTGGAGTCTGCAAATCCAGGTGAGAATACTCACTAAACAACTATTGAGATGACCAGAATTGACTTGAAGGAAAACAATGACATAACTAATCCCCAACTCCTCTTTATTTGGTGTTTTGAGGCATGTTTGTATTTCCATTTTAATAGAGATCTGCCTGGTTCATTAGGACTTTGCATAATTTCAGATAATGGAGTCACACTGCAAAGAGTTGATTTCTTTCTTTCTTTCTTTCTTTCTTTCTTTTTTTTTTTTTTTTTTTTTAGAACTCAGTTGATACTCATGCTGAGTCCTAAGGAAAAGCACAAAACCTAGACTTAGGGACCTCCAACAATTATAGGAGCTGAATAACTCATCAGGGACTAGAAAAATCAATCACAAATCTGTTGAAAGAGACCTTTTCTGACCCCTGAGCAAAGACATCCAAGGACCAGGTGACTAGAGGTTTGGAAGGCAGCACACACAGTCTCAAAGTCCCCACCACAAACCCCTTATCTGCTTTCCCAGAGGATCATGACTAATTAGGGTAAAGAAAGAAATTCAAATACATTAGGAGAGTATTGGCAGAGAAAATGCAAAAAAAAAAAAAAAAAAGAAAAGAAAAGAAAAGAAAAAAAAAGAAAGAGAAGACTACATGATTTTGTGGCCTTTGCCAATCATGGAGGAAAGAATTGAAAGATTTGATTCTGATAAGCTTAAATGCTCCAAGTTAACTCTTTCAATGATCCCACATCCATCCAGTTCTTACCACACACAGACACACAAATCCTTCCTAAAAGCCCATGTTAGACTAATCTTCTTAAGGCATAGCTTTCAGTGTGTTGCTCTCCTACAAGGCCATGACTGTAGGATCAAGTCAAAACTAATCAGCTGGAATTACAGGTCTTCTATCAATTGTCCCCACCTAACCTATTCATGGAAGCCTCTCACTAATCCCCAGCATGACCATTGGCCACCATTCAGTCACACTTACTTCTTGGAGTGACATACCCACATTCCTGCGTCCATCCTTTCTCTCATTCCTCTTCTCTGTATCTAAAATGTTTTCTTTTCTCCCCCTCAACTCATCAATCCCACCCTCAAACCGTTTTTCTTTGAATTCTAGTCTTAGGATGCATCTTTTTTACTTAAAAATAGAAACAGGCAGTTAGGGACTCAGAAGGGACAGGGGGAAGGTGGGTCAGGACCAAGACAGAGGTTTAAAAGGATAATGGGCATGATCAGAACATAGACTTCACATAGAAAGAAATTTCAGTGAAGCCCATTAACTTGCCCAATGAATTTATGCTTGTTAATAAAAACAAAACAGAATCATAGAGATCATTTTTCCATTAAAAGTTGCCCACCCTAACCTCTTCCTTCAGCATCCTCTTCCTTTCTTGAAATGCCTACATCTTGAATATTTATGTCTGTGCCAAGTGACTTCTGCCTGTACCTTAAATGTCCTCAAATATAAATATGAGTTGCTTCCATAATGCTATTCCAAGCCAAGGACAAAGAACCATTATGTCATTATCTGTTTCAGCAAAGACAGTCCTCATGATTCAACCATCTCTTTAAAGACATTTGCTGCAGTAATAAAAAAACAGGAATGTTTATGTGAATATTAATAATCTATGGATAGAATCCTGCTAAGACTTAAGGACAATCTAAAATTAATATAACATGGAAATGCAGGTATATGAAAACTTTCCCTCTTCTTCACAGTTAGATTTGCATTATTAAATATCCAAATCCTTTATTTACTTTGGTTTTCTATATCAAATTCATTTCTGTTCTACTTTCTTTTTAAAAAGAAATTGTTCATCATCTTCTGCTTATAAATCTGTTTTCAGTTTGGTTCTGAGGGCATGTACAATCAACAGCCTTAAAAGTTCCAAGTGAGGTATTGTAATTTAGCTTTTACACATATTTGTAGCTCAGTAACTTAGACTGATGATCTAGCCCAACATGAGGCCCAGAGGAAAAGATTCTGTTCCTTTTCACAATCAGAGTAACTTATTCTTGCACTTAGATACAAGCTCTCTATGGCGTCTTCGGGATGACTTCAGGACTCAAACCAGATGGGCTTTGTTTTCTTTATGGATTATTCTTTGACAGGTAAAGCACAGCTGGTTTAATTGCTGTTTAGCCAAGTTTTTTCAAAACTACAGTTTCTTTTTTATCTCTCCTGGGTATTTAAAATTGCAATCAAGAAAAATGGTTGTCTTATATCCATTCCATCCCACTCTTTGGCTTTTGGAAACTGTTTTAAATCCTCTAAAACTATCTTCATGGGGCAGGGGCTGTAGTAATGGCTTAGGGGTTAAGTAACACTGGTTGTTCCTCCAGAGTATCTGCACTTGATTCCCAGCCCCCATATGGCAGCTACCAACCGGCTGTAACTCCAGTTCCAAGGAATCTAATCCTCTTGACTGTCCTCTTTAGGCACACAGCAGATATATGCTACACTGCCGTTCATGCAGGCAAAGTGCCAGTACACATACAAAAAATTTAAAAACAAAACAAATCAGAATAAAACAAAAGCACCATTTTGTTTTCTTGTACCTTTCAGACAGTGCTGTAGGAGAAAAATGAATTAGCATGCCAGACAGAGGCCCGGATGGTGTGATAAATTTTTCAAAGAATAGAATAAGAGTCTAGAAACTCCTTAATTTAATTCCAGTGTCAAAATTTATACTAACTAATTCTTCTCTGGGTATCACTCTGTACAGTTTAAATGTCCCTAGAAACAGTTGCAAAACAGTAATATAATTTGCATTGCTTTATTAAATTTTCCTTTTAACTGATAAGTAGTTTTCCACTCTGGGGATAGAATTTATCATAATGTATTCTGTTAACTAGCTCCTCAGAAAATCCATGATTATAAGTTAAAATTAATTCATTTATTTTTGAAAAAAATAATCCAACACCAAGTAAAAGATTGTAAAGGTGATCAAAAGAGAAATAAACCTTGACTGCACAAAACTTACCACCTTCCAGAGAGAAAGGGTGGAAAGAAATGAAAATATTGTCTAGTAATAAGCATATAAAGCCAAACTAAAAAACTTAAGGCTGTGGCCCAGTAGTAAAATTCTTACCCAGTATGAGCAATGCCTTGAGTTTGATCCTCATTACTGAATAAGAACATTTTTGTAAAAAGCAATGCAGTGGTGAAGAGTAATGGCTGTTCTTCTCAGCTCCCACATGGCAGATCACTATTGTTTGTAATTCCAGTTTCAGGAGCTCTGACACCCTCTTTTTGCCCGAACAAATACTAAATGTGGATCACAGACATGCATGCAACAAAACATCCACATGCGTAAAAGAAAACTAAACAAAATCTCCCCCCAAATTTAAAGAGTACTGCATCTTTAGTAGAATACATAAAAGAAGGAAAAAAGCTGGGTGTGATGTCTGTATCACCTGGAGAGAGTTGGGGTCAATGAGTCTGGGGTGCAAACCCTAGAATAAAGGGTAAACTTGATAAAGAGCCAAGACTGAAGCTATGTTGACTGGGGTGGAGTTAACCTGAATAAGACCAGAAAATATAAAAATCAGAGAAGTAGTGAGGATCTAGCTCATATACAATTCTGGAGGAATGAACAATGTTTGAGGACTGTATTTTAGGTATGGTGAAACATCAACTTAGAGGACTGATGTAGGGAAGGAAGCACATGATTAACTTCATATGTTTTTATGAAGTATCAACTTTGACAAAATACCATAAAGTGTTCTAAACAATGAGATTTGATTTTTCATGTTTTTGAGTACTAGAGGTCTACATCCGAGGTAAGAAGGCCAGTGCTTGGTTAAGGTTCTTTGATTGCAGAGCTAACTTCTTGCATCCTCATACAGCCTTTCTTCAGTTAATATACTCAGACAGATAAAAAGGAACTATGTTTTACAGTGTCTTTTCCAAGGACAATAATCTTATTATAAGGGCCTCAATCTCATGACCTCATCTAAATCTTAATCAACCCAAAGACCTCATTTCTAAGTAAACCACTGGAGTCAGACATTTAAATTACAGATTTTCTAGGCAGGTAAGTGGACAGAACTCAGAAAAGGCATTCATGGAACAAAAGAATGAGCAAGAAATCAAGATTAATTAAAGTGACAGTTGACAGTAGCTTAGACACAGGTTACAGTTTGGGTATTGATAAAAGAAAGTGATATTTTACACTGATTCTGGATATAGAACCCAGTGAAATTTCTTTGACTTTATTTTGTCGTGTGGTTTGTATTGTTCATTTATTTTGAGAAAGACTCTCATATCTCAGAGTGGATTGAATCTCATTATGTAACCAAGCCTGACCTTGAACTGGAAATTCTATAGTATCAGCCTTCCAAGTCCTGGAATTATGTCATACAATACCATACTTAGAAATCTCTAACATTGAAAGGATATTTCATTCAGAATTACTACAAGGATTCTGGAATGGATAACTGTTGGGTGGTGTTCCTTGTTATTAGAGTGGGAAAGAGAAAAAAAGCTTATACAAGATGTAGTTTGGGGCGACCAGTGTGGATAATGTTAAGTTACAAATATGTATTCATCTAGAATTCATAATGAAGAAAAAAAGTCGATAATCACGTGATTGCCTCATCCGGGTCCTTTGCGGTCTCTCTCCCTCTCCCAACATGACGGCCTCAGCAAAAAAGAAGAATAAGAAGGGGAAGACCATCTCCCTAACAGACTTTCTAGCTGAGGATGGGGGAACTGGTGGAGGAAGCACCTATGTCCCCAAACCAGTCAGCTGGGCTGATGAAACAGACGATCTGGAAGGAGATGTGTCAACAACTTGGCATAGTAACGATGATGATGTGCACAGGTCGCCTCCAATTGACGGTTCCATCCTTCCCACTGCTCCACAGGCTGCTCGGGAACCCAATATCAACCGGAGCCGTCTTCCCAAGTTGCCACCCTACACTGCCTTCCTAGGGAATCTGCCCTATGATGTGACAGAAGACACCATTAAGGATTTCTTTAGAGGATTAAATATCAGCGCTGTGCGCTCACCATGCGAGCCCAGCAATCCAGACAGGCTGAAAGGCTTCAGCTATGCAGAGTTTGAGGACCTGGATTCTCTGCCCAGTGTTTTGAGTCTCAGTGAAGAGTCTCTAGGTAACAGGAGAATTCGAGTGGACGTTGCTGATCAAGCACAGGATAAAGACAGGGATGACCGTTCTTTTGGTAGAGATAGAAATCGGGATTCTGACAAAACAGGTACATACTGGAGGGCCCGTCCTGCCACAGCAGCTTTGATGACTACCCACCTAGAAGAGGCAATGAGAGCTTTGGAGACAAGTATTGAGATTGTTATGATTCAGACCGATATCGGGATGGATATAGGGACTATCGGGATGGCCCACACAGAGACATGGACCGATAAGGGGGCCGGCATCGCTATGATGACTGAGGCAGCAGAGACTATGACCGAGGCTATGACTCCAGGATAGGCAGTGGCAGAAGAGCGTTTGGGAGTGGGTACCGGAGGGATGACGACTACAGAGGAGGTGGGGACCTCTATGAGGACCGATATGACAGACGGGACGGTCATGGAGCTCCAGGGATGATTACTCTCCGGAGGATTATAGGCGCGATGACAGAGGTTTCCCCCCCCCCCCCCAAAGACCCAAACCGAATCTAAAGCCTCAGAGTACTCCTAAAGAAGATGATTCCTCTGCTAGCACCTCCCAGTCCAGCCGAGCAGCTTCTATCTTTGGAGGGGCAAAGCCTGTTGACACAGCTGCTAGAGAAAGAGGAGTCAGTCGAGGAGCGGCTACAGAAGGAGCAGGAGAAGCTGCAGCGTCAGCTGGATGAGCCAAAACTAGACCACCGGCCCCGGGAGAGACACCCAGGTTGGCGAAGTGAAGAAACTCAGGAAAGAGAAAGGTCGGTGGAGGACAGGAAGTGAGTCATCGCAGACTGGGCCCTCGGCCACATCTGGCAGAAATACACGAAGGAGAGAGAGTGAGAAGTCTCTAGAAAATGAAACCCTCAATAAAGGAGAAGACTGTTACTCTCTAACCTCTAAGCCTCCTAAACCTGACCAGCCTCTAAAGGTAATGCCAGCCCCTCCACCAAAGAAGAATGCGTGGGTGAAGCGAAGCTCTAACCCTCCTGCTCGATCTCAGAGCTCAGACACAGAGCAGCCGTCCCCGACAAGTGGTGGAGGCAAAGTAGCTCCAGCTCAGGCCTCTGAGGAAGGACCATCAAGGAAAGATGAAAGTAAAGCCAATGGGGTGAGTGCCACAAAAGGCCAAACTGGGAGCTCCAGCCGTGGTCCCGGGGATGGAGGGAACAGAGACCACTGGAAGGAGTTGGATAGGAAGGATGGCAAAAAAGATCAAGACTCCAGATCTGCGCCTGAGCCAAAGAAACCTGAGGAGAACCCAGCCTCCAAGTTCACTTCTGCAAGCAAATACGCTGTTCTGTCTGTGGACGGTGAGGATGAGGATGAGGGAGACGACTGCACTGAGTAGACCTCCACACCCTGTGCTTTCTCCTAGTCTCCACCCCCGGAACATTCAAGAGCAAATCAAACCTCTATCCAGACAAGACAAAATAAACTCACCATCTCCTGAAGACCTTTCTAAACTTTTTTTTAATGAAATGAAATTCTTTTACATGCTGCTGCAGCTTTTTAAAATATTGAAGTAACTGGAGAATCGCCATTGTAGCCTAAGATATGGCTACCACTTTGGGAAAGTTGTGAGTGTCTGCTGATACCAAGTAGTTACCTGTGTGACTAGTGTCTGGGGCTCCAGTCAGCAGAAATGTAGTGACAGAGAGGCAGTCATATCAGTTAGGCAGTAGAGAAAGGTGCAAGGGAGAAGTGAGATTTCTATCTTCTAATTCTTATCCTAAGGTGGCACCTGTGAATTCCCAAACATTACCTGAACAAATTTCCCATCCTTACTTAGAAAGGTAGCTCTCCTGTCTCAAGCTGTTTTAGTCTCCGGGAGGCTGCCAGCCCCTCTACTTTAGTTCTGACTTCAGTGGGGCCAGCCTAAGGGGAATTGGTTTTTGTTTTGTTTTGTTTGGGTGTTTTTGTTTTTTGTTTCTTTTTTGTTTTTGGTTTTTTTTTTACCCCACAAGGGGGTAGTTGGGAGTGAGTCTACAGACCACTAACCAGTAGTACCGCTTGGGGACCAAAATGAATGAGAAACTCAATCGTGGTTTGAAAAGCTTGGGGGAGGTGATCGATTATATTTTATACCAGGTAGTAAGGGAATTGGTGTGACCTCCAATAAACACATGAATAGAATGGTCTGGATGAGGAAGCACTTAAAGAAGTGGGAAGTTCTAGTCTTGTGGATCCTGGTTTCGCCCCTTCTAAATTGTCCTTTCTAGAGGTTCGAATATATCCATTCTTTGAAAACCTTGTCACTCTGGTCATCTCATGTTCTTGATGACCCTTAGCCTCCCTCCCAGAGCTGTCTCTGAGTCACACACCTCCCACAAACCACAAGAAACTGTGCCTGAGGTGAGGACTCTTTCTCAAGCAAACCAGCTCTGTGCTATCTTTGATACCTGCCCCTATTTGCCTGCTACTGCTGCTTTCATCCCCAACTGACAGACTTGGGTGGTGAGTGGGGGGTCTGTAAATGGGGTGAGTTGGAGGTCTTCAGCCTTGGTGGGGGTGTTTTAAGGTTTCTATAAATTCCCTTCACTGGAACCTCATGCCAGTGCTTGAGTTTATAATGTATGTGACCTAGACTGTGGTTTCTGCTTAGGAGGTTTGGCTTCTTTACTTCCCTCAAGAATAAAGGATAATGCAAAGAACTATTGAACAAGGGCCTGGTTCCTCTTGCAACACTGTAGCTTGACCTGTCTGTTTTGATGTGCACCTTTGTAGGGGTCAGCTCCAAAGATGGCAGGCCTCCCTGCTGTGGGTAGTCAGGTACCTACAGACAGAAGATACCTTGGTCTTAGCGCAAACCCTAGGCCAGCTATGCAGGAGCATTGATGTCCGTGCTGCAGCAGTGGACACAGCAAATCGCTTCTCCAGTGGATTTGATTGGCTAGTAGCAAGGAAGTGGGCTTTTGCAGAGGTACCCACAGTTGAATGGGTTTTTTAAAACCATTGTTGTAGACAATGAGAAGGTAGTTTGCCCTCTTCATGTCTATTTCCCTTCCAGATAGTCCCATCCAAAAGACAGCTGTTTTGTCCCACTCTCTTTGCTCCTCTGTTAAAAAAAAAAAAAAAAAACAAAAAAACAGGGGTTGACTTATGTCTCGCTCCTGAATACATGTAAAATTTGTACAAAAATATCTTCTATGAAAATGATTTGTAATCTGTAGACATTACTTGGGAGATGTCTTGAGATGTAAAATCCCATCCTTTGGGTTGAGGGTTCTTTGTTTTTCTCCAAATAAATCCAGTCTTAAAACAAAAAAGAAAAGAAAAGAAAAAAGTCAGGAAACAGTACAGTATTTAATGCCATGGGGTGATAACACCTATAAACAAACAAAAAAAAAAAAAAGAAAAAGAAAGAAACCAACAAACAAAACATCCACACAAAGCTACATACATATGACCTCACCATGCATTGTATGTGAAATCTAAAGAAGTAAAAAATAGGACAGTGGTCACAGAGGCTGGAAAGGAACACATTATTCCGTGGTTACTCAGTCAATGTTATGCTGAAAAATAGGTTCTGATTGAGCAGTGGAGACACTATAGTTAGCAATCTCATGTTAACTTTTCAAAGGTTTCTACAAAACAGAGGCTATTTAGTGCCCTCACCACAAACAAATGGTAAGCAAGCCAATACGATCGGATATACTATATGCATGTATCAGAACATCACATAATCTACAAGTGTGTACAGTTTTTGCATGCCAGCTACAAACAGAACCAAACAACCTCCTTTTGAAGGTTAAAATAAAAATAGGATAGTCCTGTGTAGAAGAAAACAAAGGAAGAAAGGATAGCTAAAAAATGGATGCTGAAATTAAAAACATAAGCTGCATAACCTGTTTTTTTTTTTAATAACAGTTTTCAGAATGTGAATCACCTTGAAAGCAGGAGCGACCTTTTGAGAAAATGTAATGGTAACACCGAGAAGTGGTAGGTAAGATAGAAAAGAGAATTTTATCCTGAAATACTTTATGGAACATTAAACATTAACAGTGCAAAGTTGTCCCGAAAGCCTTCTCTAGAGTTCTGTAAAACATGATGGGTAATGATTTAGAACCACTAGGGGAGGCATTATTCAAAGGCAGTCCTACAGGGAGGTACAGGCTACAATTGTCCACAGAACATTTCTAGCTTTCAGAAAACTACTGTCCTTTGTGCAAACCAATGGTTGTCAACGACCTACCAATTAACACTGTGTTTCACGTTTATACTTCTCTTTGTGCAAGAAATGCTCATGAGGAGCACTTTGTATTAGAAAGAAAACAGGGAGGTCCAGGAAGTAGAATATTGGGCAGCAGTGTGCAGAGAAAGAAGAGAACAAATGAAAATACTGAATAGTTTAATTTTATATATTGGCCCTAATAAGACACTGCCAGGCATAAAGTGAGCACTTTTGAATGTTTCTAGCATTTGAAATTTCTTGTTGATCATATAGATTTGATAAGTTTTCTCAGCAAAAATATTAAAGCTTACTTTTTACTAAACATTTATTGTTTCTCCCATTCATTTATTTGTTTGTTTATTCAATTTACATCCACATTGCAGCACCCCCTGTCCTCCCAATGCCCCCTCAAACAGCCCCTTCCTCCATTGCCCCTCCCCTTCTCTGAGAAGGGGGGCATCCCCCCTTGGTAGCAACCCACCCTGGCACCGCAAGTCACTACAGGACTAGGCACATGCTTTCCCACTGAGACCAGACAAAGCAGCCCAGTTAGGAGAACAGGATATACAGACAGGAAACAGCTTTAGGGATAGCCCCTGCTCCAGTTGTTAGGGGACCCTCAGTCTCTGCTCCATCTTTGTCCCTGTACTCTTTGTAGGCAGGACAAATTTGGAGTCTGAAGTTTTGTATGTGGGTTGGTGGCCTTATCCCTCCACTGGGTGTCCTGCCTGACTAAAAGCAGTGGCCAATTCAGGCTCCATATGCTAGGAATCTCAGGTAGCATCACCCTAATAGACTCACTGGATCCTCCTCCATCCCAGGTCCTGGCAAGTCCTAGAGATGACCTCGACCCACCCTACCCTGGCCCACAGCCGATTTCAGTGTTCATTCACCTGGCTCTTTCTCCCAGGCTCTGCCTACATCTGATCCCCTCCCTGTCCTCTCTCCCTTCCCTCTCCCACCCAGTTCCCTCCTCCCATCCACCCCAGATGATTACTTACCCCTTCTGAGTGAGATTCACAAATCCTCCCTTCTGTGTTAACCTTCTTCTTTGGGCCTGTGGATTATAGTGTGTATACCTTGTACATTATGGCTAATATACATTTATAAGTGAGTATATATCATGTGCTCATTTGGGG